>NC_079560.1:11192500-11467500 GCF_015846415.1 Triplophysa dalaica
CTCCATTCTGACCCTTGCGCTCCAATACAGTCACAATGTTGTGATCTACAGCTACAACAAACATCCAGCATCTGTGGCTTTCTGTCACAACAGAACAGAAAAAAAACAGAAAAAAGCTTTAGCTTGTCCCTCCGTTTGAATACAGGAATGAGATATACATTCACATTTAAAATGGATACCTTATAGGGCTGGGCGATGTCTACCAAATTGCCATCGGACGATGTCTACAGTGAAACATGGCAATGGACAATGACATCATCGATGTCTTTAAATGACCTCCGACGTTATAAAGTGAGGCCTGTCTAGGCACAAGCTGTGCTGAGAAATGTCTTCTTTATACAACAAAAGCTGGGCAGATATAAAGTCAGGTGTGTGTCATCTGTACGTCTTGAGGTTTGCAGTTATAAACTTAGACGTGTCTTCTATAGAAGCGAGCTGTGCAGACACGCTCTTTATACAGTTATTAAAATGGCTTTGCGCAGGCGGAACGTCTTCTTTCCACAGCTCAAGCTCAGGCGCATCTGATCTTTGAAGCGTGAGCTTATATGACCCTTCAGCCATGTTCATATTTGTTTACAATGCGAATTGCCGACAGAGCAACAATTGTCACAATTGTCAAAATGCCGGTGTCATAAAAAAATTGCCCAGCGTTCCAGTTCGCATCTTTGCTATGCCCTAATAGTAGGTACTGTTTTTGTGTTGGAATAGTAGGTACTTTTGAGTGTATGACAAAAGAGATTGCACATATTGGGACATACAAACAGGAAGCTGAAGAGGCCGTTGTTGCCTAGACAACATCGTGGCCAATAACTGTCACACACATCAAAACACAACTCTTCTTTCCATTAAGGTATTTATTCATTGATTATTTCGTATGTAATGTTTACTGTATACTTACATTTGTTAATTTAGTGAGGCATCAGTTATATAATTTATTAATGCAGTGGAGCATCACTAAACTCTACCCACTCGCGGTGAGTTGTGGGTAATATCAGCCATTTGTGTATGCGTCGTTCTGCATTTCGAATTTCTACAGGAATTAGTAGACCATCTGGGAATCTTAGCTACATACTACATTTTTGGGACATATTAATTATACTTTTGAATACTATTTGGAACGGATAGTATGCGGATTGGAACGCAGGGTTGGTCCCAGTGTGAATTGTGTCTAAGTAGGTAGTACTGATCACAAAGTTGTTATTTCGATATGTTGTTGTATGGCTAACCAAAGCTACGTTAGCATCTAGCGAGCTAAATACGTTGGGTAAAATAAAAGTATTAAAATGACATGTTAAGATTTAAGTTTACGGAAAACATAAGAGCAAATAAGCTTGATGTTACATACACGCCAGAATTTCTGTGTCAACATCTGCGTTACAAATAAAAAACATCACCTTTGATAAAATTAAAATGACCATTATTTTATTATAGTAAATAACTAAAACAGTAAGAACAAGATTTGTTTGATTACACATCCCATATCCATGATTATGTTCTATTACATGATGCATGTAGTGAAACGCAAAAATCTTACAATCTTACAACATCGTGATGTCTGTAAGCCATCACCCCAACCCTAACACCTAATTTACATTATTATATTTTACATCGTTCTATTGCATTATATTGGAACAACATCTGAATTTCCTAGATATAATATTTCCTAGATTGTTTTTAATATTTCATCAAATGTGCAAATCTAATGAACTGTAACATAACTTAAAATAAAAACAGCCAATTTAAAAGTTTGTAGCTATGACCATTCATCATCCTTGTAAAATGTTCAACACAGGCCCTTGACCTGAAGCTATTCATTTAATTTAAACATTTAGTAAGACGGGCAAGCATGAGTTTGTTTAGGTTGCGTTTAATTTTTTAATACTTGAGTATAATTAAACGTTTTTTCATGTTTTCTGCTACATATTTTACTTGGCTAGCAAATGTACACGGTAGTACTGCTTTACCTTGCATACGATTTATCAGTTATTAAATGTCGCTGAAAGACTAAGTAGCCTACAAATTCAATGAAAGAAAAGCATTTAAGCTTTTAGCAAAATTTAAGCTCAACCGTAGCTACGCTAATGTTTACTGCTATGGGAACGGATGTATTCGCTAGTTTATTTCAGCCGTGTTTTTCTCCGTTGTTTCCCCTCCAGCATGTAACACTGCCCCAGCAGAAACCAAGCAGCACATAAAGTCTTCTATCTCACGCTGTTCCTCTGTAGGAGCCTGATGTAGATTAGGAAACAGACGGTTCTCCGGCACTGCGGAGAACCTCCATTACAGCGTTTCACCATCAGCAATCACGCAGCCCTCATTAAACCCGAAAAGAAAAGAAACGCAGACGTGCTGACAATTAAGAACAAAGGAAGGAGGAGGGGAGAGGGGCTTCCGACGGCAAGGCATCGCGGATGAAGTGATCCTCCTACGCCGTAATCAATCCATCAATCAATTTCTCCATCCGTCCAGCTGCAATCAGTACGGCAATGATCAGCCGAGTCGAGCGTTTCATTAATAAACAGCTCGGTTTCACTAGGTGTGTCCCAAAAGACATAGAGGAAGGTGTGGAAGAAAAAGGGCAAGTAATGTAGAAAGCCGTGTGAATTATTCAGAGCTCTGAAGCTGGGCTTCCCTGAAGGTGAGTAAATGGGTTCATGTACGGTGGTAGACCAGAAGGGAGTGTCTGAAGGAGCCCTGTAGCCCATTAGATATTGCAGGAATGGGCTGTGGAGAGTCAGGCAGGCTCTTATTGTCTAATCATCCTAGATTGAGGCCTGTGTGAAGGTCCTCGGGGAGTGTTAACTAGCACCAACTCGCAGGTCTCATCTTGCCCTTTAGTGCTCTTAATTACTCTCATTAAAGACCCACATGTAGGAATTTCACCGGTTAGCTTATATCACGTGAAAACTGATGCTTTGTCCATTATTAAGTCTCCTGCCTTTCACGTTTTATTTCCCTGAAAAATACTTGCAATCTATTTTCATTTACATTTAGACATTTAGCAGACACTTTTCTCCAAAGCGACTTACAAAGAGTCTAGGAGCAATAAGTGATATGTCATACAATCTATTATATTTCTCTGTAGGGGTTTAAAGAGGGCATAACACAGGGGGTTTCTGCCAATCTCCTATTAATCTTGAGTTCCTATAGAGTAGTATTGCATACTTCGTAACTTCCAAGAGTATTTAGTTTGATCACATTTATAAAAGATAGATACGGCTTTACGATTGTTTCCGAAAACATACGGCGCGTGCGGGGGGGAGGGGTAGACTGAACCAAAGCAAATGCACACCCATTGCAACAAAACACAGACATCAGTTTCACTCAGCGCATGTCCAGCATCTTTCAGCGCTGGGACTGCTCCATATTTCAGTTTCAAACGTTCTCCAGATCCAGCATTATATCCACATGTTATATAACATTCATCACCCAAATACAGTGAACAAACAAACACCTGAACTTTGGGAACATATGCTCTCTCTCTCTCCTGCCTACAAGTGAGAGTGATGTCTGCAAATGCTCCTTCTCCTGCTCTCCTTCTCCTGCTCTGGGCGTACGCGTCCAAAACGGGACTAAGAAAAGTTTTTACAAAACAGTTTTATATGTTCGAAAAAAACGAAATCGCTACAATCGCTGGGTGAGTGGATCCAGCACAGAAATACTACGTAATACGCCCAACTCGTTTTTTGACAAGTTGTTGACCATGTTAAGCACGAGAAGACAGCACGTTTAACATTGTAAAGAAGTCAAAATGCATTAAACACCGTTGCACGGACGCTTTAACAAAAAAGATCCCAAAAATTGTGCTCAGATCTGCAACCACGTCGGCATTCAAAAGTAAGAGATTCTATGTGACTCTGGGAGCGAATCCCATAAATGATCATGTTTTCATGGAACGCGTGAGTCACTTCCATACACGCAATGGTTGACTTGATAACCATAGCAACGTTTTGATGTCTCACGGCTGTAAACTACAATGAATGCCAACTGTTTGCCGTAAGCTGTTTTTGATGAAAGAAATATTAGTGACTAGAGACAGATTTACAGCCGCTGTATAGGGCTGATGGGAACAACAACCGTTGAGAGAAATAGATCAAAATGTGCAAATGAGTCAAGATGTTCAAAAGTAGATATAGTTGTAGAATGCAGTGCTTTTCCTGTATACAGAATTTGGAGGAGGCCGTATCCGCCTAATTTTGTGCCGCCTCAGCCCCTCTCCACAAAAACAGTGTCGCAGAAAACACTGGTCTTCGTGCAATGGACAAGCTAGGCTAGTATTGTTTTTTTTGCAATCCATATGTTTTTAAAGGCTTTCAAACTGTACATTTCATCACATGTTATGTTTTTAACTCAGCAGAAATGGCTCATAAAATTACAGATTACTTTTTAAAGCCAGTTTGTGAGCAGGCGGATCACAGAGGGGAGGTACACAGTGCAGACAGCAAGAGGCTAACGTTATTCAAGTCTGCAAATTAGCCAATATTCTTTTAACAAGTTATAAATATGGTGTAATTTGCATTAACATAATATATTTGAATATTTTTTCTTTCAGTTTGGCTTACTGAATAAACCGTAATATAGAATAACCGCTGCCTGTTGCTTAGAATGCCTGTTACAATTTTTAAGCCATTACTTAAGACACACCTGTTTTCTTTGGCTTTTATGTCAGGCTGAGTGGAGACAATGCGATGTTATTATTTTTATTAGTGTATGTGTAGCAATATGTATGTATATACTGTATATATGTATATGTGTATATATATATATATATATAAATGTATGTGTGTGTGTATGTATATGTGTGTGTGTATATATATATATATATATATATATATATATATATATATAAAATATGTTTTCATATTATTATTATTACTCATTGTATTCGTGTTGCTTGTGTATGATTGCCTTTGGACATTGTGAAACACTTTGGTCAACCATGGTTGTTTTTAAATATGCTATACAAATAAATAACTTGAACTTATCTAGTGTCACTGAATGCCTGAAAAAATTACCCTGCACGTTCATTTAAGACGGTGTGGTCACAGACGGAGGTGTAGTGATTTCGGCTATATGAGGACACATTCAGAAGTTATGAGACTAAATGGCCTCCGCTCGCAAAATTGACCTTGTCTCACATCATGTCATCTTCTTTGTCCACGTTCGCTGTTCACGTTCGGTATAAGTTAGCGTTTAAGTAAAACTATTTGCCCTGCTTACGGTAGTAATGTGCAAGCAGCGAGACATACAAGTGCAGTTATAAATACTGTTGCAAATTAAATCTAATCTATCAAATTTGAAAAGCGGGACATAAATAAATTATGTAACTGACAAGTTTGGACTTCAAGGAGTGCTTGAGGAGATTTTATAAAAAGAGGAGACTTAAATGTTTTGCTGTTTGTTGTGAACTGTGTAGTGAGAAAATAGCCAAATTACAATGGTCTGCAGTCTGCATATTTTTGGTTGTAAAAATGAAAACTTATAAATAAAGTTCTAATAAATTAAAAGCTTATGTTTCTGTTCAGCTACATTATAAAAATAAGGATTATTTACAACTAAGACTTAAGGCAATTGAAAACGAACAAACTAGGCATTAAAGATAATACTTGAACTATATGAAAATGGGAAATTGCCTTAAATTAAAATAATATAAAAATTTAAGTTAATTCAAAATACTAATCAAAAACCAAAATAAATGTAAATTAAAATTGTAAGTTATATTTGCATTTTAAGGGTTTTAAACATTTGATGACAAATGATATTACATTTTTTTAAATTTGCTGTATAACATCAAGTTCACTTAAAAAACAAAATACTGTATAATACAAAATCAAATCAAAATGATGGTACCATGAAGCGCACATTTAACTAAGTGTGTGCATGCACATGATCAGGATGGTACCACCTCAGCCTAATTTTGAGCCAGGAAAAACCCTGGAATGCAGAACATGAAATTGGCCGAACTGTGCCATGTAGTATATATACGGTTCAAAAGTTCAGGATCACTTCACTGAAATTTGTAGACAAAAAAATAACATTGAAAACTTACTTTAGAAAAGTTATATGTAATACTTTTTTACATCATCACTATTTTGATGAATTATGTTGTACAATCCAGCTAAAACATTAATAAGAAATAACTAAGTGTTCCTACACTTTTGAACAATAGATACTTTATACAGTATATATAGTATAAGACCATAGAGCAGAACAGAATGTTGCCTTTTTAATTTATGTTAATGGTACAATACTACAAAGAAGGAATAAAGCAAGTGTAGATCAAAGGATGAAAGGATGTGCATTAAGACCAACTGACATGCTGGCAATGTAAACGGCAATTCAAAGCAAGTCTGGGTGAACCTAACACAGGTCATGAACTCCTCAACTTCAAGATCCCAATTCCTCGGTTTAGAGGTTAATCCAGCTCCTCCTGGCTCTCTCAGGAACTCATCTCACTTGCACTTTTCACCTTTCCTGCTATGTGACATCACAGGCTGCAGAAAGCTCCAGGGATCGCCTGCAAATCCACTCTGCTCCCTCACACAGGTAGAGCTTGCAAGCTCCGGCAAAGCTGAGTATCGTGACACCTCAAATGATGAAAACGTAGCTTATCTACGTCATATCTCAAGTTAAAGCATCTGAGCATTTCACCAGAGAAAGTGTGCATTATACAAAAAAGTGCATTATCACTGTTGGTATTAGTGCACTAAGCTGCGCTCCAGTCTGTCGTTGCTTTATGGTGGCAAGTGGATGACAAGGAATTTAGGAATAATCAACAGCGCTGCTGGAGGTGAATATTGTCCTGCAGAGCCATGTTGGCGGCCATATTGTAACAGGGACTACAGGCATCTACCGAAGACATGATCACCCACCCCCCCGCCGAGAGAGTCCAGCTGCACGCTGAGGGTGGTGCGGCAGGCTAGGCACTTTCACAGACCGCATCTCTGGCGTCAAATGGGGTTTGTCAACTTACAATCACACACATGCATTAACCCACCCGGCTTGATAAAGTTGAACTATAACATCGAAATGGCATGCATAGATAGTCCCTATATCAAACAGATATCACTGATATAGGTGTCCTGACTCTGTGACACCCGTAGGCTCTGTAAGCTGCAAAAAATGTGATTCTATGTTCAGCCAATCAGAAGACTTCGCAAGGTACCTTTTGCCTGTCAATCACTTTGACCGTTCACAAGGCGGCCTAAATGTGGGAGCGAGCGGATCGTTCGAGCACAGCACCATATTGGGCTCAATGCGGGGTTTGTCAGTTGTTAGCTTGCCAGGTGAAAGTGTCATTATGCTTCTGTTGCTATTACAACTTTGACAGCACTGAAATGAGATGCTGCTCCATCTGTGATTATTACAATGCATAATGCAACTGCATTAGGGCGGGGCTTTGGAAAAGGGGGTGTGTCTTTCTGACTGACTAGATCTGACGGAAGAACAGATAATATCACGCATTTTCAATATTAGCCACGCGACATGTTTCTAGACGGGAAGTCATTGACAGTGGCTCCATTTCCATAAAAGCTACAAATAGTCCCCTTACATTTAACTGTGGAGTTGAATTACCTTAGTTAAAAGAGAAGCATTGGATTTCAGTGTATGGGGGTCAGTCAGAGAGACCTAATTGAAAGGCTCGGATGACTGTGTTACTCGGCCAGGGTCATGCTTAATTCCTCATTTTCGATCGATCCTCAGTGTATTAGCGATATTATGTGAGCAGAGCTCAGGGGTCATGTGACAAAGAGAGCTTAAGCTAGCTTTATCAGTCGGCTTCCTACATCGATTGTCCTTGAGAGACAAACTAAATTACACAGACGTGTGTAAAAAGGTCTGTCTTTACAACAAAAATTACCCTTTTGCATTAATCAACCTTGTTTCGGTCCCAAATTCTAAAAAAAGATAGAAATCAAAGTCGGGAAAAGAAACCGCAAAGACAGAAAACAATAGTGAGCCCTAATCTCCAGGTACAGGTGGGCAGTAAACTTTATAAGTCTTACATAAGTCTGGGGTTTCCTGGAATTGGCAAGCAATACCTGTATAAATTAATTTGTTCTGATGAACAAGAGAAAGATATTTGGAAAAATATTATTCATTTTCAGTTTGTGACATCATTGACTACCTTAACCTAAATTCTTCAAAATATCTCATTATGTGTTGAACAGAACAAACAAAAATCTATATTTTTTCTTACTATGGTAATGGAAGATGTCCCAGAACTGAAAATTACTTAAATTCTTCCAAATATCTTTCTATGTGTTCATTGGAACAACAAATTTATACAGGTCTATAACAACCTGAGGGTGAGTAAATGATGACAGATTTTGAATTGTTTGACGAACTATCCTTTTAAAGGAACAGTTCAACCCGAAATTAAAATTTTGTCTTTGTTTACTCACCCTCAAGTTTTTCTAAATCTGTACAAATTTCTTTGGTCTGATGAACATAGAGAAATATATTTGGATGAATGCTTGTAGCCAAACAGTTCTAGGCCCCCGCTGACTACCAAAGTAGGAAAATTGCTTTATAAATGTCTTTGTCTTGTAGTTAACGGTGGCCAAGAACTGTTTGGTTACAAAAGGGCTATGTATTGCTTAATTAAGTCCTTAGACAGACCCTCGTTTCAAAAACAGGTTGTAACAAGTTCAAGGAATAGAAAGAAGGAGGCGGGAACAGGCGAACATTTAACAACTTCTAAGAAAATAAACAAACCACAAAACGAAAGGAAGGAAAATGCCGGTAGCTCCCGCGCGGTCGACTGCCGGCCACACAAACATAATAAAACCTAACGTAAAGTCCAGGTCTGTTCCTCTCTCGTCATACACTCCTGTCGCTCGTCCATTTATGCTTCCGATCTCCTCCATGAGAGATGCCAGACTGGTGCAACGCGCAGCTGACACTCATTATCACTCGCGTCAAAGGCCTCGCGACTTTCCCTAACGGCTCTCGTCCGGCCTTGCTTGTTACACAGGGTTTATAGTCTACATCAGTATGCATGTGTTTTCAATAGACAATATGTACAATTGATAAATATAAATATATGCATAAATGTGCAGTCAGTTAATAGTTTTAATTAAAAAAGAAATGTGTTGAATTGAAACAGAAGACAGATTTTTAGATATTATATTATATTATAAATGTGAGAGGTGGAGTAAGATTTAAGCAGGTCTTCTTCACTTTCTATTACACGCACATTTACTGAGGTTCTTTCACGTCTTACTTTTCGAAAGCGTTCCTGTATTATGACCGAACGGCGCATCACTGCATCCCTCCAGCGGCGGGAGTTTCATGGATTTTAATCGACTGCAATAGTTTTATAGTGGATAAGGCAGAAGCAGTGCTGTGTCATGTATGTGTTGAATTAGTGCCTACACGACACTAACTTTACACTTTGCCTTAAACTAAACTGTTTAAAGGGGAAATTCTGCCATTAATTACTCACCCTCAAGTAGTTTAACATCCCTAGGACCTCCGTTTTTCCCCAGACCGCAAATGAGGACGTTTTGGAATGTTTCTGACTCCTCCATAGAATGCATGCAACCAAACACATGAGCCACGTTTAAGTGGCCGCAGAAGCGCTGCTCTAAACTAATGGATCCCGCCGTGAAGAACAATGACTTACACATGATTAAGTTCAGGAGGTCTCTACACTCAACAACACCAGTTTAAATTCATTTCTCACAACATGCTAACACGGTCAATTTCCATCAATAAAGGTCGTCTGAAATAAATGATTATAGTTAATGCGAGAGCCTCATACTTCACCCTGTTCTACCTCTAAAGAAAATGTACTGTCATTAACTTACCTCCACCCACTTTAAGTACATATTCCTTTGAAACTTTGTTTAGTAAATCATTTCAGCTCAAGCTGAAAGTGGAAGATTGTTAAAGACCACGTCTAGTCTAACATTGAGGTCATTTATATCTACCATACATACGACCTAGCTTACAGACGTACTTAATTACAAAGGATACTCGTTACTAGACATTTATAGCTAATAGTAGATAATAGCCTGACTACGCATTGGCTTACATTCAGACATATTTACAATTATCAGTAACTTTCTTCAAGGGAACTCTGATGATTCACTCTTCTCCCTAGAAAAAGAATGTTCCTCCCTCCAATAACACCTACTTCTAACTACAAATAGCATATGACATTAATGGCCGTGACATTAACTAAGCGTTGTTGCAATGTTTGGTTTGATTCATCTTTCATTCTCCTTTTATACTAAGATAAACAACTTGTAGCAACAAAAACTGAACTTTTCAAGCCAGTTCAAGGGGATATTTAAATCAATCTAATAATGAAAACATGTTACATGTGGATTTGTGATTGGTTGCTTTTTTCTTGAATATTATTATTCATCTACACAACCTTTCCAGACATATCATTTGACATATCACTATCATGATTTCTCTGTCTACATGTTAGCATAGGTTTTCTAGCCAGGAGCACATTGTAATTCTGCTGTGACAAAAATAGACCAAGCATTCGATCTCATTTGCGTGCATCTGTGAGGCATTGGAACCGAGTTATACATTTTAAAAGATTTAGACAACAGGCGAGCCAACACAAAAGATATCAACAAAGTCAGCCAGTGTCACAGAAAAACAAAGACTCAACGGGAGATGCCGTCCCTTCAGTTGTGTTGTGGGCTTAGATAAGCTGGCCGCATTTGCTAAATTGTCCATGCAAGTTGGCAGATGCCTACATTAGTCAGCTGAGTGATAAATGCTGTTGGGTTCTCTATCTCTATCTTTAGGACAGACTGTGTCTGCGGGCACGTCCGGCTGAAATTTATGACCACTTTCGATGCCAAAATGCCCAGAGGGGAGACGAAATATAAGAAAACAACATCCTGAGGATACCTCTGTGTTTCCTGTGATAGTTACAAAGAGGCAGGAGTCTATGTAGCCTTGGCTTTCCTTTGTATCTGACCATCGACCTTCTTTATCATCCGCTCATGTCAATGCTTGTTTTTGTTTTCGGTGTGGCCGAAATGCTGTCTATATGCTTCATCATTTACGTGACAATAGCCACACACGCGTACACAAGCTAGGGCTTGGGGGTAATATTTCAAAGTATTGCGATATCTACCTTAGAATATTGTATACATTTTTTACGCACTGTATTTTTAATGTGAATCTTTTTGGAGAGAAGAAGGCAGACAGCAATTTAGAGAAGGCCTGTGAGAAGCATCGATGCAAAATTAACTACTATTCATAGAAAATCAAACTCACAACAAGCTAAGAATATAATTAAAATCACAACAAAGCACTGAAGTCTAATGCAGAGGAAAATCGAATCAAGTGAGTAAATGCCGCAAAATATTGCAAAGATTCCAAAGACCACCAAAAGAAACTCAAAAATCAATATAATATTGCGTTGCCGGATCCCTGCCACACACACACCGAGAGGCGTAGTATCCACCGCACTGACTCTTTCCTTTCTGAAATGATGGAGTCATTTGTAATTGCCCTCGACACTGTTCAAGGTACACCAGACCAATAAACCGCCACATATTGCACTCCGATCACGTTTGCGGTGCTTAACGGGGAGCTAATGTAGGAATTAATGAAAGCAGGAACCTTTTCTTTTCTCTTAAAGCATAACATAGAAAAACATGACAACTTGACAGGGCATTAAAAACCATCAGGTTGTCAAATAACTGCCTTTCCTTTGTCCGGCAACTACGCGATAGCGTGTAGCCAGCTGTCTCCATGGTTACAACTCCCCTATGGACCTCACTGTGTACATGCAAAGTGTTGAACATAGACAAACTTACACACATGCACACACACAGGACCTGTCAACATACACCTGATAAAGTTTTTTCCAAAAGAACATTTCAATTCAGACGTAACGAATGGCGGAAAGAAAATGTCAACTGCTGAAGAAAGGAGATGTGTGTGGGAGTTGAGCTAGACTGAGCTTCTTTCTCTTTCGCTTCCTGTGAACTCAACCTTGAGAACATCTCGGCAAAGACAGACCAATCACATTCCGGCTGAGTGTATTAAGAAGAGGGGACTTCCTTTCGCCCTGAGTTTTAATCTCTTCTGTACATGTCAAGTATTGGTTTGTGTTGTGAATTGCCCAGGGAGTCTCTACGCACAAAACCATGACAATCATCCGCGGTGAAAATACACTGGGGCGAAACTTCGGCATAATTATCGGCGCTGGTTAACTTGACCTGACATCACGGCAACAATAATAATTCTAAGAGAAAGGAGCAGGAAAGTGCGGACCCTTAGAGCTCAGACTCTATTTCTCGCCTTGAGACGTTACGAGTGTCTGTAAACGTCTTGAAAACGATCTCCTTCTCAGGTGACTCACGATGTGAAAGCGTTAACAGAGGAACATTTTACGGAGCAGTTTGTCTGTTTAGGATTACTGTAGAAACAACGTGGCGAATTCTATGTTAGTGGACCCGCAGTGTATGTAGATAGAAATAGCTCATTGTAATGTAATAAAAACATAAGGCTGCATTTTATGAGATCTTAATACACTTTTTCAATTTGCTCTCCATTTATTCTCACTGCCATCCAGAAGAAACAATTAAGATATTTAATAGCTTTTTTATTATTATTAAATAGTATTTTTTCTTTTCTATGGGTTGTCTTGAACGGGAAATGTAATCTTTCAAAAATACCATCATGCTTGCTTACATCCCAAACCCCTGCAGATTAATCAGAGCTCTCGATTACAGAAAAATCTGTCATCACATCAGCTAAGCAGAAATCCACGGGAGAGAAAGAATGATTGTTGGAGAGGTGTCAACGGCACGTCATAACGCAAAGTAAACCTAGTGTTTAAGGGGGAGATGAGTAAACAATCCCATTTCCATGACAAAGAGGGGGAAGAAAGTGACTCACACGCGATGCGGCAAGCCGTCGTTCGCGTCTACCTTGAAGCCTGCGAGGAATTCGGGGCACCCTCTATAAAGGGCCTGTTTTGCAGTGCAGATGAGCTCCCTGATGAGTCAATGGTGCCATAAATTAACAGAACAGCACAGATTCCAACTGAGCCGCTGCTGTTTCCCCATTCAACTGAAAACTAGGAACAAACACAGAGAGGAAAGAAAAGGATCGGCAGAGAAAAGGATGAAAGAGAGATTTCAAGTATTATAGGTAGCAATTAAAAAAATGAGATTTCTCTGAGAAATCCATAATGAGATACCTTACAATTTTTTTGTACAACACAGGAAGCACAACATCTCAATAGTTGTACTATAACATCGCTGTCCTTTCAAAATCTTGGATGATCAAATGTACTTGGAAAAACACTGTACTTTTAGATGATTGATGATACTCTGTTGTCAAAGTTGACAAATACTTTTTAATACCTTTTATTGGTTAGATATTTCCAAATCACAGTGACAGAACACAAAGGGTGACTAATAATAATGATTTATGACAAAAATAAACCCACAAAATACTTAGATTTGAGGTTTAGGAAGGACAGCAGCCATTTACAGTCATGTAAAAAAATGAAGAGACCATTTCCCAGAATTTCTTCAGGGATTGTGGCAATTCTAATCCAATGTCCAGTGAAATTTCAACAAAAACAAACCACACAAACGACAACGTCACCTACTGTTAACAGCTCTGGACCTTTTTAAATGGTTTAAATTTTCTGCAAATAAATATCAATACTGTTATTTGTTGTCACTAGTTCACATTATGAAACATATTATAATTTTACTCAAACATATACCTATAAATAAAAATTCAGAAACAGTAAAAATCATTTTGGAGTGCTCTCTTATTTATACATGTATAAATAATATGTAGAATGTAGGAGCGAAGATAAGCGAGGCGAAGCAAAGGAGAAGGACGAGGAGGAGGAGGAGGAGAAGGAGAAGGAGGAGAAGAGTTAGTTAAGACCCCAGTGAAAACAGGCTCCTGCTGCTCGGTTCCTGAGCACAGCCAAGAGAGACTCTCAAAGTCTGCTGAAGTGTCTGCTGGAGCTCACCGCAAGGAAGAGGAGAAATCATGAATCAGCCTGTCAGTCAGTGGAATAAAAGGGAAACGAGTTTTAGGGAAAAGAGAGGATGAAGAAGTGTGTGCAGGTGCCCAGCGGCGGAGCTCCAGGCCCGCTGAATTAGTTTAATTAGGTATGTGCTCCTGGCTGTCCTTTTTCAGCTCTGCTGCACATGTATTCCCTCTGCAGACTCCACGCCTTCCATCCCCTAATTTTTCCTCCCTCTCCGGGTCGTCCTCTGCCTCTCTTCCTTCCTCTAATCTAATCAGAATTCCTCTTCGCTCTCCATTCCTCTCACAATAGCTCCATCATGGGCCAAATGGGGATTGTAGAGGGAAAACAGCGCTGAGCGTGTTCGATTATATCCGGCTGGTTAACTAGTAAATATGTCTGGGAGAACACAATCAATTTGCGGTCAATGTTTGGCATTGTGGCCCCACGGCCACGGTAAACAATGTATACACACTGCAAATGTTCATTAGCCTTATTTTACTAAATCATCATTTATGGGCAGTTGGGCAGTGTGAACTCAACAAATCAGCGGACCGTAAAGTTTAATGGATCGTGACGTTTGTTTCTCGCCTACAGTTTCTTATCACGTTAAATCAAATCTTAAAGCTGTCATAACACACGCAGTTTCTGCCAATCTCATATTAATCTTGAATACCTATGAGTAGTATTCCACACTTCATATCTTCGAAGAGTATTTGGTGTGATCACATTTATAAAAGAGAGATACAGCTGTTTGATTATTTCGGGAAAAATATGACCTCCTGGGGGGGAGGAACTAAATCACGAGCAGTTGCCTTGTATCAAGCACAGAAACACTCCGTCATACGTCCAACTCGTTTTTTGACGAAACACAGTTGCATACCCCCTTAAAAGCTGAAGTGTGACATTTCCCATGCGCAAGCACAACTAAATAAAAATAATAATACAGATACTATTTTCAAACAGGTTGGGCTAACCCACCCTTTTTTGTTGAGCTAATGGTGTTTCAGTATGCTAAACAGGACGCTTAAAAAACAAAGCAGAGTGCCGCAATGTTTACACTTTTTTGTTGGGATTCACACTACAATTAGTTTTCCAATAGCTGTCTCTGCTCATTAAGCTGAAACGGGAGAAAGTGGTTTAACATTGAACAAAAATTACACACATGACCTTTAAAAGCACATATTATCACCTACAGCAACACATCTCGCTTCCAGACGGTTGAAAATAGGATTCGCATGTAATTATTTGTATTATCTGTGAGGACTTTCAAAAACAGCAGCTTTGCAACTGAATATAACAAGAAACCATTTAAAATTAAATAACAAGTTAAGCTGTGACTTATAGCTGCAAAGAAATGGAAACGTCTGTCAGTTTGCAAGTGTGTGCGCAATAGGAGAGACAGAAAAAGGTTGGAGATGTGAGCAAAGGTTCCAGGTGCAGGGATTGCAGAATGACTTTATACTTTAAATGCGTTTGAGATTTTCAACTAGCCCGGTTGGTCTTAAAGGGCCAGGAGTTAACATTTAGCTTTACTCGTAAAATAAGCAGCACATTAAGAATAGTTTAAGACCACTGCATTCCTTTTTAATTCTCTTGCTATTCAGCTAGCTGTCTGAACATAAAAAATCCCAAACGCAAACTGACGACACAAACGCAGAACTGTTGCAAATGGGTACACAACATGCTGTCATCTGGCCCGAACTTATCTCATGCTGTCCTCAGGCCATAGAGCCATCAGCCTAGCGTGTGCAACCATGCGTATTACCAGTTGTGAGACTGCGGCAATATTTTGAATACATTCATACGTGTGCCACGGGAGATGGACAGATATTGTTTTAAATGCAGTTACGACAACATAAATAAATGCAAATGTTAAACCAAAACAGAAAAATCACAATGCTTCATTCCACCTTTTGGGAGGAGAATCGCAGTCATAGAGCCATTCAGAGTTCAGGGAGAAACAAGATTAACAAAAATCAGTTACATCACCAGTGTGCAGACAAATACGCAATTCCACTTTTATTCGAAACAACAAAAACGCTTGGTTAAGAGAAAAGCACCTCCCTCTACCATCAACCTCCATTAGGAAAAGTGAAATGCCTTCTGTCAATCTGCCCCGACAGATAAAGCTAACTTCACACCATATCCGCCTGCAGCGTGTATCAAACAATCAAAAAAAGCCCAACCCCAGCAGAAACAGCGTCGCTCTGCAGATAGATTTTTTTTCGGGCATGGCATAAATGGCCTTGTAGGCTTTGACTGACTGTCTCTGAGCTTCAATAGAATGTCACATACTCCATCGGCTACAAAATCAACGGCCACTGCAGGGAACAAAGAAGTATTTGAGATGCTTTTACAGCATGGGGCCACAAGCTCTGACCTGTTTTTCTCTTTAGTTTCGTTATGAGCCGTGGGAATTATAAGAGGACTGGGACACCTTTCGCTCAATCTAATCAGATCTATTAGAACAATGTCATAACTCAGATGAGTGGGCCCAGCCAGCCTCCAGTGTCCCCCAGGGACCTTATGTCTTAATTTATGGTGGATGTAGCAACAATCAAAGGCAAAATCACTCTAATGTAACAATCACTCTAATGTTTTCAACAAACAAGGGTCGAGATTTCGATGGTTAGCCAAGATTTATTATCCACAGCAATACACACATTAGTTTTAGGCATTTTATGGCTATGACTTCTTTGACGCTCCTAATCTCACAATTAGATTTTGAAACGTGATTTCACAGACAGGGTCAAATACACAGCTAAGAGACCATTTTCAAGTCATTTTCAGTTTTTTGAAAGTTAGTATTATAGGTATGCGTTTAGGTAAAATGATCATTTTTGTTCCTAACTACCAACAATTGTTCTCCCAAACTTCAAATAAAAATTTGTTTCTATCTGCGTTTATTTGCAGAAAATGAAATCTGAAGAAATAGTTAAAAATAACAGAAAGTTGCACTGTATTTTTTAGACCTCGATTTTTATCATAGTTTTCGTGTGTCTTGTCATTCTGACATTGGACTGGAATGGTCACAATATCTAAAGAATATCTGAGAAATGCTGATTAAATGAAAATTTGATATAGTCTCTTATTTTTTTCCACGGCTCTAAACAGTGTAACAGTGTACTGTGGTTTGTGGTCACTTAGTCATAATATATTTCTTACCACATTTTAGAATAAAAATTCTTATCAACTAATCAAAACACAAATGCAACTATAGGACTGTTTGTTTATGTTGCATCTAAAATGGCATTTTAGCATCTTCAAAAGCAACCACCCTTTGTCTTTGTTGTTTCCCAGCCAACTTTGGGAATTTATGGAATTATCATCTATTCTGGCCTCTTATTGGCTACATTTAGCGATCTAAGTCATTTTCAAATAAAACCTTTATTTTGTAGTAAAAACGTTACCATGATTATATTTTTCTTAACAAATTCCTTTTTTATCAAAGTCCTTGGCATCAACATAACAGGCAACTGAAGCTCTTAGAAAACTCGTTCACACTCAAGTCCCTCATTAGCGCTATTAGGTTGTTACATAAACCCGTGGCCTGTGTACAGCACTGATGGACAAAAGAGTGAGGCGATGAAGTGCCAGTGTGTTGTATGCTGTGCTTGTAGCAGAACCAGCCTGCAGCTGAGCGCCGCAGCTGTCACCCGGGAGATCTACCATACATCCGTGACTGATAACCGAGGGACTTCAACGTCACGCGTACACGCAACACAGACCTCGGCAAGATGTGGCGCCTGCCAAACTATTGAAGTTTTTTGTCTTGTTTGATTCACTACAAGCTAGGCTTGCGCCCGAGGCCCAATGTGTTTTCTACCCTCCTGCTGGGATCTTAATTTGTTTAGCTAAAATGCTAAATCACAACTTACATGCTTTAGGTTACTAATTAATAATAGGAAACTTATTTGGGAATGAATTGTTACACTTCTCTGGAGAATAAAAGATCCGACTACGCTACTCATAAACACAATCTGCGTCTCACAGTCGTCTTCGGTTTAATTAGGTCACTTTTTGTCATATAGCTGAATGAATCCTGCCATTCCAGCAGTGGACACAGTACTAATACGATCAGGGCTTTTGCTAATTGGAGCACTGCGAATCACATGGCTGTGTCTGGAAGCATGCTGACAAATCGTTGGCAATCACTTTAACAAAGGGAAGCCATTTTGCATATATCAACATCAGATTTAACACAACATAGAAGATGGATGCTGGCTGGGTGACATTTACTGAAGAGCAGGACGCACAACAAAGTCCGCTAAATGGTTAGATCAAGCAAAAAATCTGATGCGGGGGCGATGGCTGCCACCTTTGGTCACTGGGTGCAGCTCGCGCCCGGCTATGGGAGGACAGCAGGCAACCAGAAACCACCTCCGGATCTGCACAGATAACTCCCCCGGGGCGCGGCCGGGCCAGCGGAGAGGCAATGAGGACAAATGAGTGTGCTGCTGAGCTGACATCAGACTGGCATGGGGACGAGGGAATCGTGTGACCGAAGCGTGGCCTGGAGACGGGCCAGTTGTTGCTGGCACATCAGCGGGCTGCTGCTCCTCTCCGCGCCATGACGGATGGCCGGGCAGACAGCTGTTTAACATCACGAGATTTACAGCCCTCTCGTAGCAGCCGTCAGTCTAGCAGCTATCAGCCTGAAGTAAATCTCCTGTCTCCTGCCTTACAGAGACGAGCATGAACAGAGGAGGCACTAGTGCGATTGGCTGTTAATCACCTGACCTCTATTGTTCTGCCATAACCGTGGCTCCTCCTGCCCCTCTTTCACTCTCACCTGCATTACTTTCTCTTTACCTTCTCTCACCCTCCCTCTCTCCATCTCTTTGTAATCCATGCCCCCTGTGTGATGCTGGGAGGTCAGTGGGCGCGAGGAGGTGGATGCCGCAGCGTAAGGTTACGTGCTCCAGAGGCTGCTGGGAGCTTACGCAGGAAAATACTTCCACGCTGCTGGAGCTGAACACATACACGCATGCACACAAGCACATACAAAGCATGGGCATAGCAACAATGAGTTATGTTGTTTAGTGGATTAGTCTTTGTATTCTTAGGCATAATTGATTTCAAGGCATATTCTTCCGACCTTTCTGTGGTTGCCACGAGATGATACCACAAGCAAATACAATTTCTGATTGCGTGTATGTGTGTGTTGACTAGGTCTGGGGATTAAAAAAATCAGATAGGAAGAAGAAAACGACATAATGAATATGCCAACACAAAAGCTTTATACAGTATGGTATAATGTAAAGTAGCTATGCCAAAATTGATGCCAAACTTACTGATTTCAAGAAAAATCTTTAGCTTGTATCCATCAGAAAAAAAGCCAATAAAATTCAAGCCAAAGAGGAACAACAAGTATACAGGGCTCAACAATAAGGACTATATGATGGCCTGGGGCCAGCATGGAAGGCCCTCGGGCCAGCTGACAGAAGTGTCACTTTTAAAATTACTAGAGTATATTATTCAATGTATTACTTTAATTTTGTGGGTCAAGTAAAAATTGTAATCACTTGCAAGTAAAAGTCCTTTCAGCTAAGACCTGAGTATATATATATATATATATGGGACATGTGTGTTTGCATCTACATGTATTGTAATATAAATATATAACACATAATATCAATAACAAGACTTTAGTCAAATTGTTCACCTGCAATTCTTTCTAAGGCAAAGTATGGAAGAATTTAGGCCATAACATCACTAATACATAGCATATGCAAAGCTATGAAAACCTGACCTCTTTAAAGCATGTGCTATAAAACTATGCAAATAAAGTGTAAACAGAGCATGGCTACGGTGGAGAGGGGTGGAGAGGTGATGTAAACTGCAGGGAAGGTCACATGACCTTGTGCACCATTTAAAAGACAACAGGACTGCCAGGTCACACATGGAGAATAAACTCCACTCGCATCTGCCCACCCCTCCCACTCTTGCTGGTATCTGGCTCTTCCTCCTACTCTGTGATGCCAGGTAATTACCCACCCTATCTGTTGCAGCTTACCCGTTCTACCTACTCTCCAAACATTCAGGAAAAGCAGTGGGCTCCTTTAATTATCTGCTTTCTACATCACTCTGGAATTCATCCAAAACTATCCCCCCGGACCGCCTCGAAATAAAACAGGGATTCATACCAAAACCAGCCACGCTTGTGTCCACAGTGCAGCATAACAGTACGTGTTGTAGGCTGCACTGCTTATGTCGAGTGCTGCGGTTCAAGCAACACAATGTAATCTGCGGCTTTACAGGCTGCCTCAGCGACCGTTGCGTCTGACCCGGACCTCTTCTAATGATAAGTGCCAAAGCGGCCGTAATCACTAGTTTTGCACCGCTGTGAACGTGGACTGTGTTTCAATGTCTCAATGACCTGAGGTCCATTAAAAATTTATTTGGGTTAGCAAGTAAAGTTCATCCAATTCCAATGAGCAAAATGGAAAATAGGGTAAGAAAAACTTCCCTGGAGGTGGAAACAGACACGAGGATCTCAACGGTGACCTTTTTCCCAACTTATCATCATCTGGGGAAGTGATCCTACTGTTTTCTTTTATTTTTTTGCTGGCACTGGGACTGAGTCATGTGTCAGCCTGAATTAAAAGCTGCACGGCACTCCAGGCCATGCATGGCCCAAAGAGAGTCACTGTATTTGAGTATGCGAAAGAACTGTGTACGTGTGACCTTGGACCTTGAGAGTGGGTGTATGAGGAGGGTACGTTGTGTGGGCCTTAGTGTGTGTATTGTGTCGTACACACAGCAGCATCAACACCTAGACACGTTCTCCACCCTCTCACATTGGTATCCCACTTTGCCTCGGAATATAAAACTGTACATACACAGTGTCTGAACAAGAGTCTGGGCCGATTGCTAGACCCCCTAGTGATTTTAGAGACACAAGCAATTAGCTGTGAGCTCACAGAGACGCAGTCATGTGACTCTCTTCAGTGTAAGAACTGTTCCTTGATGCTATTCCTTAATCATAAATACTGCACAACATGGGACAATTGCAAATATGTGAGCTCTGCCAGCACTAACACGCAAAGTCTTCTTCCCAGACATCAGTGAGATGCTCTGAAGCAGTGGATGTCTGGGCCTCCCTCAGGGTGGATCATCCCTTCACCCACCGCAGCATCAATAGACGGCCGTCTGCACTGAGAGACGGAGACACATCCAACTGTACATGTACTGCACATCAACGAACGGTCAACGCAAGCCGTACTGAGGAGTGAGACAGCCAAATAGCAAGAGTCTGGCAAGTGAGTCAGAAAGCAAACAGAGACAGGGCTTGATTCATTCAGCAGCTCCTTTAGTATGTGTTCCTGTGTCAGAGGATGTGACTGTGATGGTTCTATGTGTCACATGTTACCAGGAAGCAAAATCAGTGACAGTCCGACATATTAAAGTGATAGTTAGCCCAAAAATGTTAGTTATGTCCTCATTTACCCACCCAAACCTGTATGACTCATTCTTTTGAAGAATGTTGTTAACTGGCCTCCATTGACTATGGTTTTGTGTCCATGCAATAGAAGTGAATGGGGACCAGTGCTGTTCTAAAAACCAACTTTCTTCAAAATATCTTCTTTTGTGTTCTGTGTAAGAAAAAAAAGTCATAAAGGTTTAAAATGACAAGAGGGTAAGTAAATGATGACAGATTTTTTATTTTCTGGTGAACTATCACAGGGGTTTTCAAACTGTGGGTCAGGACATGAGGTGGGTCATGGAAAGTCACTTGGCTCCAGTTGATGACTGGCAATAACAATAGCTCTAATATTTTATTATATAAATGGTATTTTAGCTTAATTTTCATTTATTCTATTTAGGGAAAATAAAAACTCTTCTACTTATAGAGGATGAATGTGTTTTTTCTCCCCATATTTCCATTTTAAAAAATTTGATGGATCTCAAGATAGATTATACCTATGTGGGTCCTGTAATGAAAAAGTTTGGGAATTGCTGAACTATAACTTTAAAACTTCTAAAAACAACTTGAGAGACAGCCAACAATCAAAGATATATGTCATGCTGCATGCCTTCCAGCTGTTTTATGTTTATCTGGCATTAATAATTAAAGATGTGCAAAACTACTTATTTATTCAAAATTGACCAGTTGGGGGTTTGCCTGAACAACTTGTCGCCTAGTTATGAGTTGACCTGATCCTGTGTTTCTAGGGGAGCTGACATGAGATGGCATCCAAAAAACACTAAACGGAGCAAAAGGGAATAGAATGCAGGGTTCTCTAGATGTGGTTTTAAAAATGTAGTTATTTTTAACTTGACACCCCATTCTAAAGCACAATGCTCATGGCAGGACGCTCAGAAAAACACAGCAAAGACATCCATCAGCACATGTGTGTCTGTGGCAGCTCTAAGAGAAAATCGCAATGTTTCAAAAAGAATTTAACCATGCAAATTGTCTAACAGCTAAAGCACAGCACGCCGTCAGCACGCTAATTAAAGCGCTGTCACTAACTATTTAAAAAATGTAGAAATGATCTACAAAAACAAATCGACTAATCACAAGGATGCATTCATATTAATAGTTAAAGAATAGTATAGCTTCTTATGGAGTTATAGGTCTAATTCAGCGCAATATTAATGGAAGTCAACGAGAGATGGTGCTTTGATAAATAAACATCAACCTATCTGCAAAATGCTTAAACAATTAAGAAACACAAATAACCTGTCAGATCACTGTACACACCAAATTCAACAATGCTCATTGTGACATTTCCCTTACAGCAGATCCTCATGCAGAGATGGCAAAGGACAACACAGAAGGACGAAGAACAAAGAACCAGACTCGAACGGACCAGCCAGTCAACCGTTCTCTACAAAAAAGAGGGGGATGGGGGACCACCTTTGAAAATCACCTGTCCGTCACGAAAGCCACCAGCCTCCCCCCTCCCGTCTTGATATCTCCAAGCCCCAAGACAACCCGCCAGCGATACTCCTTATCAGCTGGTGAGATGAGATTTAGGGCTAACACTCACGGGAGGCTATCGATAATGGTACTCCCCCTTCTGACTTTCTCTCATTTTCTTGAGGTGGGACCCGCTCGCCTCGCCTGGCCAAATTCAAACCGCCACCATGACAGCGACTGCTAAAATGATTTAAAAGCAATCTTGCACTGTGACATCTACCTTGTTCAAGCTACAGATGAATACGATGAGCCGTGGAAAAACCAGACGCGGGCCTTGCCGTTGCATATCCTACTTTGAAAATCCCCTTCTTCTCCTACCGCTACCCCGATGGCAAGCTAGGTCAAGCTCCGGGTGATGGGTACTGATGTTGTTTTGACATCCATGCTGCTGCATAGCTGAATGAATAATCGATGGGGCTTGAATACAAAAGACATTTGATTTTTTCCCCCCTTTTTTTACTCCAGCGGCATTTTTTTAAATTGCTCATGAAACTTTCATGGTTTACAGGTACAAAGCAGGAAACAGCACAGAGCGCACGGCATGTTCAAAGCAGCGCTTTCCATTACCGACCCATATCGCCGTGATTATGTACTGGTCTTCATACACAGAGAAAAGTCTGCTTCATCCTTCTTTTACTTTTTTATAGCTTAGCAAATGGTTGCATAAATTGTCTAACGTAACCTATTACGCTGACGGACAGCACCTATTATGTGATATTGATCGCTCGAGCCTTTCAAGAATGCCATTCTCGTCAATTTGATAAACCAACGAAGTGAAGTTTGTCTAGAACAAGTCTCAGTCATAAACTTTATGGACATAAGTCAGGCCTGAATATTGCCTGTGTTTATCAAGACTGCTTGAAGGATTCACCTCAGCAGTGACCCACGCAAGGGACTCATAAGCAATTAGTGGTGTTAATCATATACTAATAATAAACAGTGAATTTAATTAAATCAATGATGAATTGCCACCCAAAGTATGTGCTGCTGGATGTTTTCACACCACGGCCAGGAAAGATTTATCTGACACAGCTCACAATCAAGCTGTCCCCAGTTGTTCATTGCCAATCGCCCTGCCACAGAACAGTTGGTGACGGAGCTAATAGAGGGTTGCAGAACATGGCAACAGGAAAAAAGAAAACAGATGTTCAAGAAGCAGATGTGAAGGAATAAAAAGATGTGATGAGTTCATTCTATAAAGAATCTAACATTCGTCACGGTTCTTCAACATACGGAGGGCACCCCTAAACCAGAGAACGTCACGTTGACGTAAAATTAATGCAATATTTGAAAACGACTTGCATAGACCTATTTTTTATCAAACTTAATCACCGTGTTTAATAGAGACGGGGCATTTTATACACTCTTACAGGCCCCGACCGTCATTTTCATTAATCATAAAAACAATCCACGGAATTTAATCTGTATGTTTACACGAAGCCCCTCATCCTTTGTGAACTTGCTTCAAGGGTCAGATAGACACCCTCCAAATTTTCTTCAACTCAAATTTCAACAACCAGATGAAATAGCCCCTTATGCGAACAAAAGGCTGTTTTATTCCCGCGGCTTTTCCATTTCTCTCTCGTGCATCTAGGAGCCGCACATGGCTCGACTCGAATGGGGCCAAATCAATACACACAGCGGCCGTCAGTAACGCTTCGCTGGTGCGCAGGTGTTTAAAACCATCACGAATAGTAATATAACTAAAGCAATACTTCCGTGGGTGTCCACACACGCGATGCGATCTTCCCTTACGAGTCTACAGCATCCTTTCACGTCCCCTGTCCTGCACATCATCACCTGCGTTTCTGAAAACAAATATTTTGATGACAAAAGCATCCGCAGAGACGCACAGAAGTGCACTTACCTGCTTTTTCCTGCCTAAATATCTCAGCCTCGGCTTTATCCACACTTCTCAGTAGGAATTATACGTCTGTCTCGTGTAGCCTATAGTCCAGAGAAGGAATATGCGGCGCTAGCTCTCCCCTTCCCCCGGCGTATAGACGATGGCTCTGTGTGAGTGCGCGCGCGAGTCGCTGCACCTGCACGCCCGTATGATACGATACAGCAAATCTGCTGCGCGATCCCCTCTCTCCCGGTCCTCCCTCCCTTTTCCGATAGCGGTCTATGGGCGCGAAATGAGGGCGCGGTCAGTGGAACACCTCAGCGAGCATCCCACCCGAGCACATCGCCTTCCAGCCTCACGATGACTGCGGCACGGATGCCTCAATGTGACTTACTTTATAAAAATCTGGACCACCGGCTATGGTCAGCAACTGCATCTCATCCATCCCCCATACTGTCCTTTAATCCGTTTAGGGTAAACGGTGACCGAAATTTGAGGAGAACTGGTGGAGTTTTTAACCGACGTTCGTCTCAGCCAGCGCGAGCTTGCCGCCTTTTAATTGAGAATCGGCGTTAATGGCTGCTGTCATTAAGTGTTTTAAAGGATGAATGTGTCGCTGGGGAAAATAAATGTTTGCGGGGTCAAGTTTAACAATGAGCACTGATTGTTTACCATATCGTTTTACAAGAGAATCTAATTAGAAAAGGTAAATGCCTAATGAACTTCCCTTCAAAGGGGTTTTGAGCGCGGACGCGCGGGGATTCACGCTCTTGATAATATATTAGTTAACGCTGCGAGCTGTTTTACGATTTAAACATTTCCTTTGAATATTAAAGCGTTTGTGGATTTTCCTTTTTTTCCCTTTTGCTTAGTCCTAGAGTGCTACAATATAAGGCGTGCGTTTCAGCTATAAAAAGCATTAAACTTTGACAGATGACTTTACATTCACAAGCTTTGTGTAATGAGCCAAACACTCAAACAACAGCAAGTATGATTAATGGCACGTGTTGTCATTTGCCTATGTATTGCCCTCAGGCGATTGCTAATAATCATAAATACAAGAATTACACCTCTCACCTCTATTGTCTATGTAAGGACAAAATATACTGCGTTAACTTTCCCCAACAGTACAGGAGGCGTTTCACTAAGCATGCTTTGTTTGACACTGCAACATCATTTCTGGAAACGACTAAGATTTTGAACATTCCAACAAGTACCTTGAGATGGGAGGGGGGTTCTCTATCTTACGCCAACAGATGGAAAGCCAATGTCTCAATGTGCCTTGGCATTGGCCGCTGTGCACACAACACCTTACCCACTTAGGAAAAGCGTCTAGACTGGCGTCGTTCCTTCGCCAACTTCCCTCATCTGTGTTGAGCTTTGGGATCATTGAATGATTTGCAATTATTATCGTAGAAGGTTCTTTATCCTTGTATAATTTCCAATCTCGCATTCTTTACTTTCCTTCACGCTACTTTGGAGATGAAGTGCCATTATGGATAAGCGGCTCCATCAAAGGAACACATGCAAATGGTTGTGAATTTTGGTTATGGTTAAGCTCACTATGTGTGTGTGCATCTTTGTGTTTGAGTGTTTCAGTTTCAGCCACATTATGGAGACGAAATTGCACTCACTGTATTGAAAACCTGACATTTGCTACATTGTGAGGACGCACCACCTGTTCCTGCGATTCAAACGGACTAATAAACATACCGAGCCACAAATAAAGCATCCAAATAAACATGTTAAAATGGCAATAGCTTTCCAGAATGGTTGGGTTTAGGGCTAAGCTAGCGATGGAAAACGTTATTAGCTCACTGTAATATCAATAAAGTCAATGGAAAGTCCTTGTAATGACAGGAATATCAATTCGTGTGTGTTCGTTCCAAGGCTGGCAAAGCTTGTGTTTTCTGGAGTGTGCACGGCTCGCATGTTGTCACCGTGAAACGTCCAGGTTGTCACTGTAGCTTGTGTTAAATGATTGCAGGGAGTTAAAACCTGGAACATGTGGACATGGAGACCTTGAAGCCTCTTCAAGCCCAGAGAGCACAGCTGCATGGGAGACATATTAATGCAGAGTGACAAGGACACCGGACATAGACTATCTTTCTCACTCTCTCTGCCTCTCTTTCTCTCCATAATGCACGGGTTCAGGAATAGCCACACTAACAGAAGAACGGCATGATGGGGACCTTGGAATGTAATCATGTCATTACCGTGTGAGCGAAGTATGAAATGGTGAGAGAGGCCGTGAAGATTGACTGGCTGGCGATCGTGATTGCTTTGGGGGGGGGGACGGTCACGTAAGTGCCACCATAACAGGCTTTCACTCTCTTTATTTGTAACACGAGCGTTTTCTCTTTTACATGTCTTTCTCACACACGTGCACTTCCTCACTCCGAACGCATCTCCCAGACGCACGCAAACCACAACAGAGATTTTGAAAAGCAGCCAACTGTCTTTGTGCAGTCACTGCCGTCTCCCCGGGGCTGACTCTGAATTAATTCAACACAATTGGGAGATTAAAACACATAAGAGCTTGCATTTAACCACTTCTGTTCTCAGACTGGGGCAGGATGCCAGCGAACAGAATCTCGTGCCGGGTTTAGATTTGGGTCATCAGCTCGGTGTGGTCTTATCTAAATGTAGCGCGGTGATAGCGTGGCGGGGAGGCTCAGGGCCCTCCAACTCATAATTGGGTTGTTCATATCAGTTTATTAGCACCCGTGCAATTACGCCGCAATTTGCGCTTCTTGGTTTAACGCTGTAAATACGTATAAATAAACCACAGCCCATCTATCATCTGTATGTCAATTATTTAAGAATGCAGAAGTGCATTTTTCATTATGAGAATTTACAGAATCGGGTGTAATTAGATCATTTGTTTTTGTTTCCGCCGCCGGTATGCATCGAGCTTGGAGGTTGTCGTATGTGTAACAGGTGTCACAGGTCAGGGTATGAATGAATTTATGAGCTGAAATGCTCCCCCACGGTAAATCCGGTCAATACTACATGACTGCCATTCGGAACGACTCGACTTTACCCGAGGACCTGCCCTTGAACAGCCAAGGAAATGAGGTAAAGAGAGAAAGATCAATAACGAGGAGACAAAACATTTAAACAGAACGGATTGGATCTTCTTCCTCCACCTGTTCGAGAAAGACCCCGTACACCCTGCCACTCTTCCTCTGTACAATCTCCAGGGAACTGCTCGCAGAAATACAGCTCGACTCTGCGGCGCTCCTGATAAGGGCTCTACGCAGACCACACGCAAACACACTCACCGCCACGTGTGCACACAGGAACACTTAGCTTTGATGTGGTCGGCCTCACCTTTGCGGGACCCTCATTCAGCATCGTTTGGAGGCATAAGTTAGTGCGTCTATTATGATAACAAATCCCCCAAAACGCGACAGTATGGATTAATTTATCATCAGTGAAACACAGTGTTCAACATGTCCTTTTGCTTTTGTTTAGCTTCCTTCACACATCTTTTCTATTCTTGCTGAATTTTGTGGGTTTACAAAAGGCTCAACGCAGCGTGTATTCCGGCATTGTGTTTCTCCGTTACGTTCCAGACAGCCTCTCAGGTCAAGACTGCAGTTTTGTTATTGTAACAAAGATATTTCACTTCCTTACATTTGGGCCAAAAGTAATATTTTGTGCATTGGTGTTTGGTAAGGCTTTTCAGACTTGGCCTTAAACATGCAGTCCATTGTCTAGAAAATGCAGAGCTGAGTTTTTCTAAATCTCAGTTGGAAAAGCTTCTGGTTATGTTTGTTCGATTGTTGATTATATGTGACGCGGACTGTGCAAACCCAGCTAAAGTAAATTTTGTGTAATTTTCTGTTTTCTACATAAAGTCATCCTATTAACAGTAATGCAAAGATCAATCTGTGAATATATATCCTTGATATATATGTTGACTGAGTAATGTCAAAGAATGACATCATATAGGGAAAGTAATGGTTGAAATCCAAGTGTTATCTTGAAATTTGAATTTGAGACTTTAGCCATTTTTGGGTGAATTATCACTTTGACACATTTTGTGTTAAATAAATGAAAGGGTTAACACAAGTTGTGTTAAAAGTAACTAAATGTGTTGCCACAGAAATCACAGAGACGTGTTAAGCTAAGGATAACACATTTGTTATTAGAGCGTATAATGGTGTACATATTCTACTTTTTAACACATTGTCCTATTTCCTTGCTATTAGATAACATCAATAGCTTTGTTTGTGATATTCAACCCTTAACATTTTAGTTTTTCTGTTTTGAAATTGGATTAGGTCAAGAAAAACAACAAGTAGTATATAATCTGATCATAGCGATTGTTTTTCCTGTACAGCAACTAGATTACATGAAGAGTTCTGTCTGGGTGTCCTGTTTCTCAGAGGTTTTTACTCTGCCGTAGTAATCACCTGTGTCTCCAGTTATTCAGAAGTGCAAAGATTCAGCCGGTGCTCTACATGGAGATCCGGTCAAACCAATGTTGACCGGTTAAGAAAGTTAAGAGTTAAGAAAGAGAAAAATACTGAGAATGACTAAATCCAGAAAAAATATGTCTCTAAGACGCTTGAAGAAATCTACCTGCAAAGTTACAGCCCAGTGAATGGTTTTGGCAGTTGTGTAAAAATTCTGAGGGCAAGCTTTCAGAAAACGATTTTATATGTCAAATAACTTGCATTAAAGGTGCTATTTATTATATTTAGGAGGATCTATTGACAGAAATGCAATATAATAATATACATAAAAATGTCTTCAGAGGTGAATAAAGACCTTAGTATAGTGTTATGTTTTTATTATCTTAGAACAAGTTACTTCTATCTACATACAGCCCAGGTCCCCTTCCATGGATTTCACCGTGTTGTTTCTACAGTAGCCCTAAACGGACAAGCTGCTTTACAGAGCGTGTTTCATAAATACGTTATCTCCTTTGGCAAATAAATGAAAACGCGATGACATCTTTGTCATGTGAAAGCCATAGTACTTCAAAAGGGAGGGCTGATGGACTTGATGATGATCTCTGTGTGACGCATTCCAGCCTCTGTGTGCATACAAACATTTCACTGGATTATTACGAATAATGGCAAAAGAAATGTAAACTGAAATATCCTACTCAGGCACCACAGCCAAAGATATGAAGAACTGACTCAAAACCATTTTTTGTGAAAATACTAACATGCTTGACTACAACTGAGTAACACTATTTATTATGAAGCAAATCTTTGTTCCAGGCGTTATAATAATCCACCACAATGTCCTCTCTGTACTGTTTTGGGACTAAATGTATACTGGAGGTGAAAGCAAAAGAAACAGGATGTGGGTTTTGATGATTTTTCTCCATGACATGGACATGATGGAGCCAGAGTTGGACTCATCCATTATTCAGAGGGGAGGCGACTGCGAGTGGCCTGACCCATTTTGAAATCCATATACACTGTCACTTTCAATCACCACTATGGCCTGAGCATCCCTGGCAGATTTTCCTGGGTCAGAGATGCAGGGTGCATTCAGCTGGGTCTGTCCCCAAAGTGCTCCACAAAGCTGATCCCGGATCAGTCCTATTCAACAAACCCAACAGGGGTTTATTTAAGATCATGGGCTGTTGTAACAACTAGTCTATCTGATCTGGTCAATCCCAGTTGGACCACTTAAAAGTGACACAAGGTAATGGCTGTTCAAAGCAAGTGACTGCACAAGCCGAGAATCAATATGCAAAGGCAATCAGTAGGCCAAGAACTGAAAGAAAACACACTGATTGTAATGAATAGGTATTAAACTCTTCTGAATACCAAGCCATGTAATCTCGGGTGATTCATGCACAGGCTAAATAAGCCATTGCTGAATTCAATACACATGACCCGCCGTCCAAGTCAAAGGTCACACTCTGCGCATTTCCACTTAATTTCCCTCCACTGGATTGGATAATGACCCTAAAACACAAAACATCGAGCACAGCAGGTGATACTTACAAAATGTGACCACCGCGCCAAAAATTAACCACCTGCTTTGAAGGCATCAGGAGTGAAACTACATAAAAGAATGCTTGATTGTACCAGCCACACCTCTATAATGCAAAGTGAAATCAGCACAGCCAACACGGAATTTAAGTTTAAAAATCAGCCAATTAAAATTCCCTTACAAGATCAATAGTGCATTTATCAGGCTTTAATTCAAAGGGTCCGCAGCATACGCTAATGCCCCAAATCAAAACAAATGACACCTATACTTGATTATCAGGCTACTTCGATGGAAAGGTCTGCAGCATGCACTGACACCCCAAATGAAAAGATAAATGACACCAAGACTGTAATTTAAGGCTCGTTTTCTGCCTGTTAATAGTTTGATGGTCTACACATGGTCCACAATTAACATTGGCCAAGTGTCGCATCAAAGTGCACAACTTACATAACTTTAATTAAATTGATAGAAAAATCCTTGCTGATATAAGAGGCATGCACAATTCAAATGAAACTGTCTATTGAATCATTAAACTAAAAAGGAAAGAATCATGCGTAGATACATAAATCAGCTATCAACCACGGACATACAAATCTTTACAGTGATCAGCAATACTAAGCTTATAATAATTAAAACTAGCAGTAATTTGCAGGAAATGACAATATGACATCATTCAACTTTATCTCACATAAAGAGCATATTATGTGAAAGCAATTTTATGTTTATGCTTACAAAAAAGGAAGTTGTTACAGATTGCCGTAGATCTGCTCAATTATAAAAACATTTTTGGCCAATATTGACATCCCAATTATTAAATATGATCACTCATTGCCTTATTTAATTACATTTTAATAAATAACAATTTTTAACACTGAATTCAACTGAATAAGGAAAAAATGAATGTTAAAAAATAGATGAAATAAAATCTACAAGCATACAATAAATAAATAAATATAAATTTGATAAAGAATCTGTTTCAAAATACTGTGCTCAGATATAACTTACTTAAAACTCCTAAAAACATTCAAACATTTAGTAAACCACACAAGGTAACACTTTAGTTTAGGGACCAATTCTCACTATTAACAGGATGCTTTTTAGCATGACTATTATTAGCATGTTGGCTGTTTATTTGTACTTATAAAGCACATATTCTGCATGACCATATAGTAAATCACTTATCCTACCCAATACCAAAAACAACTATCATACTTACTATTAACTAGCACGAATTAGGAGTTTATTGAGGCAAAATTCGTAGTTAATGGTTTGTTAATAGCGAGAATTGGACCCTTAAGATAAAGTGTGACCCAATATAAAATATCTGACTAACATTGTAAAGAGGTGCACTGTTTATCTATTTTGTGAAACAGAATATGATACAGTAATCGTTTAGATTATTTTGTTTTCAATTGTTGGAAGCCAAATAAATTCCACGGCCCTATATTGCAGCTTTGATAGAATAAAGTTTTTTAAATCAGTTTCATGGCCACTAAGAATTGTTTTTCATGTTTTCTCCGCTGTAGAGATATCAAATTTCTACTGTACCACAGGTCATTGCTAGCCCTTTGTGCGGCAACCTGTTGGGTTGAGGACATATAGTCAACTCACATTAACCTTGTTAGGCTGGAACAACAAGAGGATCACCAAAGCAAACACACACGGACACACACCACTGAACGAAAATCCCATTTAAGCTTCTATTTTTTCTCTTGCAGTATTTCAGGGGTTCTCAATCCTATTCCAGGAGCTCTGCTTTCCTGCAGAGAAAAGTTACAACTTTAATAAAACACCTGAAGTTAATCACAGTCTTACAGTTCACCAGAAAATGACAGACAGGTGTGTTACAGCTTGGAAAGCAAACTCTTCAGGAAGGTACCTGTAGATCTCCATGAGCAGGATTGAGCTCTCCGGTCTCTTCTCAGACTCGCCCAAACACACGTTCATGAACACACAGTGTACTGCTTCTGGATTCTGCGTGTCTTTATTTTCTGAGTCAGTCTGAATACCCTCCTCCTTTGTTCTATACAAACGCTCGCTTACATCTGCATGCTCATTCACCATCCCTTGTGCACACAGAAATAGCCCGATCTCTTTCGAAGCGCCATTACAGTCATACAGTACAGTGAAGTGACTGACTTCATTATTCACCTTTGTCAACGCCCCCACATCTCTTTGTCTCTCATACACCGCATTGCCATCCCCTCCAACCTAACATTTCTCTCCTGTTAAGACACCCTCCCTTCAGACGAGACTATTAAACCTGCAGCGGAAACTGGAAATTCAGCTCACAGAGGCGGGGGGGGCAATAACAATGAATTCACTGTAACACTCTTTTCAAGTCACAAGAGCTGCAAAGTTATGCAGAGTCGACATCTTTGAGAGATGTGATGATAGCTCGCTTCAAAAGACAAGAAGTCATCAGGACAAAAGAGAGCTGTTGCACCCCAGAAACCCAATGTGCGCCCCGAAATAAATTTGACATCATAATGTATCCGTTATCATTCTGAAACCTGTGTGATTTTATTTATTCTTCAGAACAGAAGAGAGGAGATATTTTAATGAATATCCAGTTGGGTGGATATAATACAATTACAGCACGTTATGTCTCACTTAAATGCTTTTAGCGCCCTAATTCTCAGGAAGAAAGGATTGTCAGGGTGCTGATTGTTTTCCATAATCTAAAAACTCATGCAGTTTTACATTAAAATCATGACAGATGACATGACACCTCAGGTCTTGTGTCAACACCTTTACAAGATGAAGAAGCACAGACAAGTTCTCTGCACTTTTGAACGTACTGCAAAAAAACGCATAAACCGTCATGATTTCTTAAATACCCTTTCGTTTCTTCTTTATCAACACAGGTTTCCTATCAATAAAACAACCCCATACAACACAGTTCAGAAGCAAGTCTTACGCTTTGAAGCAACATGATGGAGAAAAACGACGACAGAATTTTCATTTCTGGATGAACTAATCCTTTAAAGATTCCAGCTGCCGTATGTATCACTCATGTACATTAGCGACAGATCGTAGAATGCTTGAGTGCAGTAAGGCTCCTTTTGTGAGTCTTATCGCCCTTCTATAATTACTGCTATTAATTACGCTTCCTATAAAGATTATTCAAAGACTGATCACTCCATCTCAGACGACTCCCAATGGCAGACAACAGCAGGCAGAATCGCATAGAGGTCAACCTCAAAGTTACTTTGCTGAATTTTATTCGAAAATTAGCAATGTTTAGCCGTACTCACTTTGAAGGGTCGATCACTTGACGTGAGTATTGTAGAGGGAGCATTGTCTTTGAAACACCCTTTAAAGACTGTATTGAGTCTGTATGTCACCATATGAAAACAAACAAACTGCTGATGTCCTTCGGAAACATGTCCGTATTTTATGTTTTAGATTTTTTGTCATGAATCATTATTGTTATCATTCTGACAAATGAAAAGTAATCGTTGAAAAAGCACAGTGTTATTCTTCCATTCACTAAAAATAACTGAATTTGGATATCCAAGTTATCACATGATCATGAATGACAAACTATCTTTTTCTTACATTTGAACATTCTTACTGACAACCTTGTGAAATGTTTTTATTAAATGGATTACAACGATGGCTTGGTTTTACAACAACTTATGAATAGCGTCCTTCAAGGGACAAAAAAGATTGGAATTCACCCACTATAACACACCTCGTCTCTTACCAGTCGCACCTGTAATGCTCTCATGACATTTCATCTCATGCTGTTTTGCATGGCGATGACAGAGATCCGACACAATAGACATTCCAGCCTTGTCCTCCAAAGTGCCCAAAAGAATGATGGTGAATGGCAGTAAATACACCTTCAAGCCCCGATGGATCCATCCATCTCACCTCTTATTGCACCCTCAGCTGTCAATCACAGAGGTCAACCCGGGGTGCAACCGCCGTCACGGTCGAGCGGCTCTCCTCTTATGCTAATTTAGCTTGTGATCTGCCGCATGACATTTAGCTGCGGTGTCTACAGCTGCGCTCCACGTGTATCGCATGGTATATCTTAAGCATGTTCATGTTTGGCTAATGAAACATGACATCTTAGTGTGTATGTTTAATGGCATGTATGTGTTTTTGTAAGTCTGTTTACTTGCACATACAAATCTAAAGTTGTCACAAGCGGTTGAATCTACGAAATGCGGCAGGCTGCCGGTTATAAATCCGCCGCTGATTGCACACCTGCACCGAAGCCGCCTTGCATCCCCAGTGCCTACTGGTGCCAACAATCAGTGTGCGCCCCTGTCTAATGATCATGACTTCCATGCTTCCCCCGTTTCTATCAGCTCACCGCGGTTGAGAACAAATTACAGCCATTAGCTCCACCCACGACACATCATACAGTCTGTGATTCCTGAGGGAGCAATTTTTCAAATCTTCTTCAAATCTTAGCCTCGGAAATCCATGTGCTCAGGTGTCGCGTTCACCCACTGGCAGGCATGCATGGATGCCTATGCCCCCCCCCCACACACACACAATCTCCAGAACCTTTTGAACTGCCCCTGGAAAAAGCATTTTAAAGGCATCACAGGCTGCTCCCAGCATGCAGACTGTTCCAAAAAGTACTTAACTTAATTACTCTGCCTCCCAAGATGCTAACTTATGGCCAAATTCTTAATGACATCACATGCACTGAATATTATATAAACCCATAATGCACTGCGCTGCGTAAAAATTTAAAGATTTATTTGTATTCACTGCAACAGAGCAAGATAAATGATTATAAATAACCACATATATTTTGAGGTAACATGCTTTACATTTGAATGTTTTTTGAGGACCACCCTGTAGCTCGCATACATTTTAATAAACCGTCAACACGGCACTATTTGTTAAATTTTTTTAAGTCAAAGGCAGAAAACATTTTAATTTAGATCACATCATTAACATAGCTACATTTGACAAAACTGTTTAAATCAATGCATAGAGTACAGAATGTTATCAGTCAAAAATAGTTCAATTTAAATCAGATTGAATCAAATTGGTGTCTGCTTTACATTTGAGTGCTTTTGGAACCTGCGCTCCAATACATGCTTCAATACGGAGCACAATTGGTCAAAATATCTATTAAAATCAGAACCCAATTGGTGTGTGCCGTATGCTTTACATTTTAATGCTCTTGCAGATCACACCCTTAGCTTGGATGAATCTTGAACAATAAAACTGTTGAAATCAAAAGCAAAGTAAGTCAACACAAAGCAATATTTTTCAAATTTGTTTTAATACAAAACTCAAAATGTGTGTTTTATTTGATAATGGCACCCTTAACTTTTGACAATAAACCGTTGAAATCAATTGCGAGTGGATTCTCTATAACAGAGCGTTATTTGTGTGGTCTGTGGAACTGCAGTCGATGCAGCTTAGAATGCAGCCGATTTTTTAGGCAGCAAAGCAGCTCACAATGTTTTGGAACAGAGCGCTGGCCGTGTTTACCCAATATATCCCTATCAGCTGAACCCTGGCCAGACATAGCTTTATTTAATTACTATCTCATTATTCTTCCCCAGCTGTACATACTCCGTCTATTCTCTGTCCTTCTACTCTACTCACCCTGGCTTGTGAAATCCACTCAATTGCCCCGGTTAATGGGGAGAACGCAATAAAGCCTTGAAGGTAGAGCTCCACTATAAGCCCTGACATTGAGCAGAAAACCTCAGAGCCTGCGACACAGTCCGAAACCACTTCAGCACAGCTTGGTTCTGTTTAGGGATGCAGGTTTACAGGGCGGGTTAACATGATCGCCAGCTACAACTCTGCCATATTGATAGACCCCCACCATGGCAGGGTGATGCAGCCCGAATGAGAGAACTGAAATCAGCCATGCATCCTCACGCACACCGCTGGCGTTCGACTCTGCCATAATAGTTTCTATTTGGAGATGGGAAGGATATAAACAAATGCATTAGCTTTGCCTCACCACAGGAACGACAGGGGAAAAGAAGTCAAAGCGAACAGCAGGAAGGAGAGCGACTGAGGAGGGGAGCGCATGGAGCGGGGGGAATGAAAATGTTGAGATGGAATGTAAAACTGCAAAGGGGTGTTAACAGATAAGGGACATGGTGAGAGAGTGTGAGTCGAAGAAGATGGTGCGAGTAGATCCAATCTCAAGCCCTGTCAATCAAAGCAGCTATGTTTACTTTCCTGTGCCTACACATTCCTACACTTCTCATAAGCATTACACATGCAGCGAAGAGTCTAGCGTCAGCTGTATTGATCATGTGCCAGGAACCGGCCGGCAGACTTTGCAGATTGAATATGTTGGATGGGTTCCATTGAGGAGCTTCATCTTCAAAGTGGAACCAAAGCTGTGGATCACAGGCGAAGTGTCATAGGTGATTACGGACTTTATTGATAATGTCTTTGTTCTTCTGGGGACGACTGTCTAATGAATGCAAGACTGTACTTTGTTAAAAAAGAAACTGTAGGGTTCTACTTCTCTGACTGTGAAGTTCAAAGAGGCTTGTGGGCCTGAAATCACTCAAATTATTTCTGTCGTTAAAATCGGTTAGATAATACAATAATTTGTTAGAATAAATAATCATTTATTCATCAAGTCCAAACCTATGATATCCCAACACATCATAGTAACCGCACTTAAAACAATTAATGCTTGCTTTTATTGTAGTAACGTGTGGTAAGCTTGGTTTTATTGGCAAATTGTATATTTAAATATGTATTTCCATACTTTTACTACAAATATCCGTGTTAAATTAAGGTTACTATACAGATCTCACAGGTACGTCTGTAAAATGTCTGGTGGAAAACATCTGCTGTGTGAAAATATCTGATAAAAGTCCGTTTTACATTTATTGTAAATTATAAACGTCTTACATACATCTAGATGTCTACACTATATGACATCTGACCGAAAATGTCTCAGAGACATACTGCAGATGAGCAAATAATAAAAAAATAAAGTCTTGGGGATGTAAAGGCAGACAAATGTCTCTCAGATGTACAGTATATGCGCTAGCATGTGAGACCATCTTAAATTTGTGGGAACTATAGTTCACAACAAATGAAAACAAAAAACCATTATGGTTACTATTCATGGGCCATTCCACCGAATGGGTTACATTTTTTGGATGTAACAAGTCGAAATTACAGGGTTTTTTACTATTTAAAATTTGTATTCGTCAATCTCAGAAAACTATGACATTTTGATATGTGCTTTTAAAATGGAAGATGGGTAGATAATTGTAACAGAACTGTCTTTAGCCTTAAAATTAATAACTTAAATAATTTAGGTAACAGGGGAGCATGGTGAGAATGACCCTCTCCAGTAATAGCTAAAATATCATAAACTATACAAAAAAGAAATTATTCATTTGGCCTTAAGAAGATCAAGATGATGAAACTTGTCGTTTTCAGAGAGAGGGTATGTTATGGTAACAGGAGGCGGTGAAAACACGACTATAAATGTTTAATAGTAGGCATACATCTAATATTTTATACATTTTTATTTGAGCATAGACGGAATATGGAATTGCACAAAAAATATTTTGGGGGGATTTAATCTTTATATTTCTTGGTACAGTATAATCCATTAATATTAACATATATTTTAAAACGTTTTTATACATATATTGGCTTGGGGACAAAAGTCACTGACAATTTATGCAAATATTTTCTGAAGGATTTTTCCCTTACAAAGGTAACTATGGTAACCATAAATCGATGCCATACTTCCTACACTGTTACTACCATATGTCATTGTCGGTATTACATTATGTCATTATTTAGGGCTACTCACCAACCATCATGTGGTTTCAACTAGATCTTCTCATAAAGGTTGTTGGTTTGTTTGAAAGAGGTTGACAGCTTTTTTTTAAGAGTGCAGGCAAACAGTGGCAGGTGATCCATTATAAATAAATCCATCGGATAAATAAATCCTTGGCATAAATAAATATTGGCGGGATCCCATTTCATTGTACAACTCATTCGGTTTATCCGATCCGTCTCCATTCAGTGCGTACAAGCTTAAAAGCACTTAAGTTTGCCACCATTCACCTGTGTATGCCGCGCCCCTCTGACTCGCGTTGTCGCGTTCATGGTGCATTCACACGGTACGCGGCAGTCGCGATTGTCCGTTTCGTTTTTAAGGGGAAACATACGGTAAGTGTCAAAACGCTGGTCAGCGGAGGCTGCAACTTCCACGGGCACGGCTGTTTACAGCAGGCGGTGAACTTTACCAATCAAGTTCATATTTTCGAGTTCAGTGGATTCGTTCGTAATGACGTGCATGCAGGTCATTTTCCTCACTTTTTATCAATTTAATCAATTTCGTATTTATTTTTGAATCACTTATTAAAAATACAAGAATACTTAAGCGTACTGTAACAAATTGGCTTGCATTTGATGCAAATTTGTTATTTTTATATTTTCGCATCTACAGGGAATTACAGGACATGTAGTTTGTTCCCTCAAGCTATTTAAAGTTTGGTTTTGGTTATAAAAACAGGATAAAGCAAGCAAAATCTGTCCCTTTCTAAACACATGCTCTGGTATGAACCTTACTATGGTATTTTACCATTCCTAAAAAGTCAATATAAAATATAAGATACCAGAATAAAACACCATTACTATGGTAATCGTTGGTTTAACGTTTTTGTAAGAGACACCAGATTGCACGCTATCTTAGTTTTATTAAGTCAGAGGCAGGTCTTAAAGTTCAAATGAGGATAGTACAAATTACAATTGGGCCAGTAATGATGACTTCTTCTCAATGTCAGTGAATTGAGTGGCCCAGAATGGAGCATGACATAAAGCTCGAACTATCTTTTCTGACAGGCAAGTCCTCATCACAGTAACGCTTACATTTTCATTCCCTCCTCTGACCTCAATCAAGGCCTTTCAGTTTTATCATAGAGCAATTTCCATTACAGATATAAACTCATTTGCGTTCATGAAGGTCAATGACGGAAGGAACACAGATGATGACTGTTATCTGAATATGACTGGGCTTACTGAAGAATTTCATGTCATTAGGAACATCCAGTGTGGGGTGACTAAGTAAATAAACAGCTAGACGTCAATCAGGCCAAGTGCTGTTGAGCAGCTAGAGTTCATTGTGAAAAACAGATTAATATTGAAGGACCTTAGTTGGAAAACGGCAACTAATTTGGTGCTAAATCCCTTTAAACTTAATGACATCCCTTATCTTTGGCATATTTATTCTCCCTTTAAAATCTGATCATATGAAAGCATCTAGTAAACAGGATGGTACCATCGGCTGTTGTGCAAAGGCAGCATTTTTCAGTGTTCAGACAGCTGTTGTGCAGTTCATTCTCACACTCTCACGTAACAAGTTAGGCTAAGTTATACTGCACTCCTGTAAATATACCCTTCCCGGAGCAACCACTAATGAATGTTAATTTCAGTCCCCTGGTGCTTATCCGATACTGCTGATAAAGTGAGAGAGTGCATTTCTCCATATGTGTGTGCGTGTGTTTGTGCAACGGAGGCCCGTGGGGCCACCAAAGCATCTTGTGAAGCATTGCTTTCATATTGAACATTAGTAAAATGGACCAGAACGCCCCGCTTTCTTCTCTCGTCTGTAATTAACGAGTTGATTATTAAAATGAATCCGTTGATGGTTCCCTTAAGCATATGATACCATATCTGGCAAGAGAGAGTGAGAAACTCCATCAGATGCGCTACATGCAGATGCTCTCGCAGGCTAATCGTAATGGAGACAATCCGTATCAGGTGCGACTATCGGTGGCACTCGGAGGGGATTTCATGAGACCCACACCATCCCTGACCTCTGCTGCGGTTTCCATTTCTCTACTCCCAAGTTCTCCAGAAATAGAAGATAATATTGATATTCAACCCTCATTGCATCATCTTGCTTTTCCACAAAGTGATAAGATGCATACAATCATTTCCTCGAATCTTCAAATTGAGTCTATATGACAGCTACACAGTAAATAATGAATTTCATTTGTTTTGCAAAAAGAAGGTAAAAAACATAAGCTGAAACCCGTTAATTGTACCATATTAGTGAAAAGTAAAAGTGATATTTAAGTATTATTAAAGCGACTGTTCACCCCAAAATAAACCTGCATTTATTCACCCTCGAGTTGTTCAACATACGTATCTTTTTTTGTTCTGATAAACACAGAGAAGGATATTTGGCAGAATGCTTGTACTCAAACATTTCTTGGCCACCATTGACTACCATAGTAGGAAAAATCACAACGGTAGTCGTAAGTGCCCCAGAACTGCTTTCCTACATTCTTCAAAACAAAAAATGTATAAGCAAATGTTCCTACTATGGTAGTCAATGGTGGCCAAGAACTGTTTGGTTACAAGCATTCTGACAAATATCCTTCTCTGTGTTCGTCAGAACAAAGACATTTATACAATTCGAGGGTGAGTAAATGATTACAGAATTTAAATTTTTGGGTGAACTTTTCCTTTAAGGAACTTTCAATTGAATTAATTTGTGTAGAAAATGTTACAATAAAAGAAGCAAAGATTGATCGTTTCACATTTGACGCAACAGAAGCTGCATTATTCCGGCCTGCGTGTACGCTGATGGAAGTCTTGAGCACATAATGCGATTGTGCTATAAGCCCCGCCCCCTCTGTCAGCTGTAGTTTCATGAACAGTAGCAATTTCTCTTCTCCGAGTGACAGTTCAACCAAGTGTAGAAAAAGCCTTAAGAGCATGTGTTGATAAAGTGGCAAGCACAATTTAGCCTAACTGTGAACGTAATTGCAGACTTGCTGTTAAAGGTTCGACCTGCTAGATTAACCCTTCTTAGAGAGGCCTATTCCTGCTGTGATTCGAGGTGCAAAGTATCTGAAGTAAATGGGAATTTATTCGCTTTAAAAACGTAACACTTGTTAATACACATTGCTTTTATTTTCTGAATACCTCTGTTGTCATCAGTACACAGCTGTTTGCTTGGAGACATGATGCCTTTCCCTTGAGCATGTCATAGGCATTTATTGAAGATGCAAGTTTCACTCATTTCTCAGGTAATAAAACCCCCATAAACACAGACTGAGGAAAACATCCACCGGGGGAAAGGTTGTATTTATTGTCATATATGTCGGCTACAAATTTTTCTGCCAAAAATACAAAAAAACATGGTGATTGTTAATAATATATTTCTAGGAGAATACAATTTATACGCAGAATAATAATATAAATAAGAGACAAAGAATTCGAGGCAGCAATAGAGCTTGAATGATTTTTTCAATTTAGTACAACAGCGCCTTCGGTTGGTGGGAAGTTGAACTTCGTGATAAAGATGACCGAGGCACAATGCTGTCTGCAACATGTCATTCATTTCACCTTGACTTCTTATAATCAAAATATCAAAAATTCAATAGATCAACGAAATTATGCCATTGCAGAGATTCTGTACATTTTGGATGCTGAATAAATAGCTTGAAGTGTTAAATATTATTATGATTGTGTCAGATGTGTTACGCATTATATATAAATACAATATATACTTATTGTACTGAATTAAAATTTGTAATAAAACAAAGAGCCTGTGTGCTTACTTCTTCCCTTTAGCTCAGTGGTAAGAGCATGGCGCTAACAACTTGGTTGTGGGTTCGATCACAGGGGATTGCACATACTTAGAAACAAAAAATGTATAGGATAATGTATTTGCTTGCCAAATGCATAAACGTAAATCTAACATTGAAAAATCTGTGCATCTTTAGTGCATTGCAGTCATTTTGATTTAGATGAGAATTATTTGTTAAAGAAGTAATATCGACATATATTTACGTTTCGAACCACATATAGGAGAAAATGGGAGGTATGGATTAAGCAAAGATCACATCAGACGACAAACAAATGATCACAAACACAAAGGCTGTGGAGGATAATGCTGTTTTCTCACTTGGCTGCTGTTGCTTATGGATTTGCTCCAGGTTGTTCCTATGGAAATCAAAAGAAAAAGCACATAACTAATGCCAGGTGATTGATTTCTCCTCTCGGGGAAAAAAAACCCTTAATGATAAAAGCCCAAGAAGTGTGTGTGTTGTTCTTTTCTTTCTTGAATCATCAAAGGTGGACATCAAAAACCTCATCCTCTTTCTCCTGAGAGCCATCCGTGATGACTGGAGAGATAAAGAGAATAACAAAGTCTGGAAAGGTTCACTGAAGTCAAAATACATACTAAATACAAAACAAATACTAGGCTTTATACGTATATGATACTAGGATATTCATATTGGCACTTTTGTACCACTCTGTGTGTGTGACTGTGCAATGTGTGAGCTTCGTATTTAAGTACACTTGTGAGTGTTTCTGCATATACCAGGACACTCTTCAATTGTCTGGGTGCTGGTTGGAGGCGGAAAACTGAGGGAGCGTGTGGCTTTAAAGGAAGCGGCATTGTCACAGCTGACGCTCTGTGTCCGCTTGCGGCACTCAATGGCCAAACGACTCTGACAGTCTTTATGACAGCTCACCCCGCACACTGAAAAACAGGGAGAGGAGTCACGATGCCATTACAGCTTCATCTACACAGACCCCAAGAGCTGCTGTGTGACGCTCTGAAAACTGTGGAAGTGAATCATGCTTCATACCTTTGCATTTGTATCGCTGTTTGTAAAATCCCCATATCTGAAAATGTCAAATAAGTGACAATGACAGAATGTATGAGAAAAAACATACAACATTTCAATGGATTTAGCTTTAAAATTTTAAATACAAATTGAGATTACAGTCAAATCACAATTATTTTCATTGCATGCTTGCGTTTGCATTAGAACACTTTCAGCAAAAAAACAACAAACACCAAAACTTCTGTAACTGTTTTAAAATATCTAATACAATACACAATAGTTATTATAAATACTGTACAAATACTCTTGTACCAAAGAGATTGCTTTCATTTAAAAAGATAATTCTAGAAATAATGTTTATTTTGTTGTTGAACATGAATATATCAAAATTCATTTTTAATACCCTGGACAAGTAAAAAACACAACAAAAAGGAACTAGATTATTTTGTGGGGTGGATCTTCACAGGAAATTAGAAAATAGGAAGTGGTTACTATCTACACCCAACTGTAACTCTCCAACTGTGAACATAACATCATCTTTCCCTCAGGCACGCCCTCCCCCATACTGCTTATGAAAAAACAAAACCGCTATACTCGAGCGAAAACATCATGGGAGCCGTGTAAAACGTTCTGACAAGAGAGACAAATTCGAACGAATACCACTTGTAAACATGATTTTGATTCTAAAAAGATAATAAACCACATCACATTATATGCATAGATAGATACAGATTTGGATGCCTGTTTCTCATCTACGCAGAAGAGAGCTTATTTCATCTCATCTGCGAGTTGTCAGCAGGTTTGAGATGAAGATAAAGGGTTGAGCCCTGAATAAAGCGAGCACTCACCAAGCGAGAGCAGTGCCGACAAAATGAAGGCTTGACGCTGCTTGCCTGTGTAAATGTGTGAACAAAGCCCATCTTGCAGTTCTGTAAGGAGGTTGCTTTGCTGAAGTACTCAATCATCTCCTCTCGACTAATTTTAAAGTCCCTGTAGGCAAAAAATACAAAAAAGGAAAGATGGGACCTTTACGGTACTGTAGACTTTGACAAATGGGCAAAAACAAGTGCACTTGATAGACTGGATTGATATTTTGATTGACCCACTGGTTTTGGTCCAGTTCATCGAACTTGCCGAGGTATGGAAAATTGCTTCTGATGATCTCAAACTCTCCTTGGGAAATGTAGCCATCGCCATCAGTGTCAAAATTTTGAAACACCGACTACAAAAAAGATTCTTTCAGGTTAGTTCTTTTACTCTAGAATACTTGATTTAGATTTTTTATACAAGAGTCAGATTATGCACAGTGAATCTGCACCGTATGTGTGAGGGTCACGTACCTCCACCATTTTTTCAATGTGTTTGCTAATAATGGCCGGATCCGCTTTGGGTTTGACGGAAGAGGCCCACTGTTCTATAAGTGGAGACTGCGACGCTGAGCTGGAACTCTAAAAGGCCGGAGATCAATAGCGTAGTCACTTAGCGAGTGAAAATAAGGCACCAGTATATGTATAAATGACTGCTGTCTGTTGGTTGAACGGAATAATTATAGACTAGTGCTTCAGTCGCCCAGCTGCAAGTCTGTGTAAGTGGATTATGCAAGCAACATAGCAAAATGAATCTGTCAGATCGTGTCATGAATGCTTGTAATTGGTGGTTTCTACTTCACGGCGGCCACCGATTTGCTATCTGAGCAGTTGTTATGTTGGTGGGTGGGACTCACTGGTCGTTTTGGGCTGCGTGGCTCCCTTTGCAGAGAGAGCTGATAAATCTCATCCTCTGAGTGGTACTGGTCCAAAGACACCTGGACAGAGATAAAAAATATTTGATGTGTAATAGTCTGATAATTGATATTAAATATAATGTTAGAAAAACTGTATCATTTTTCTTCTGGGTCCTGACCCTCTAATCAGATTTAATAATAATTATTAATAGCATATATATGAATTGATGTTGTTAATAATAATAATAGATTATTTTTAGTATTAATGTGGTTAGTATGTTTATAATGATAAAATAGGATAAGATTTATATTATGTGGCATTATTAACATTAGCAATAATAATAATGCTAATTAATAAAACTTGACATTAGTATTAATTATTATTAATATGCTAAGTAATAATAAAGCATTGATAATAATAACAACTAATAAATAACAATAACTAATTAATAATATTAATTATGTGTTGTAATCAGTTATTATTAATATGATATTATCATTACTTAACAATAATAAAAACTTCAAATTATTATTTTTATAAATCGATATTAATTGTTATTATCTCATCATTTGGAGATAAGACCATATCCCAGTACTGTGTAAAGCAGCACACAAGTTCATCCCATCACTAAATTAGACTCACAATCAGTAGATTTAGCAGGTCTGGACTGGCTTCTATGCTGGGCGGAGTGCTTTGAATAAGCGCCAACTCTTCCAGTATGGAGTACAATTGATGAGTCTTGGTGAGGTTGACCTTGCTTTTCTCTGGGTCGACCCAATCAGGCAACGCCACGTGGACGGCAATCAGGTCCTTCAGATGCACCCCGAGAATGGGAAAATGGAATCCGGAGCATTCCGCAAAACGCTGACGGTAGCGACTGTAGTTTCCGGATGAAGTGACCAGCTCCACCAATTCGTCAAACACCTGATTAAACAAAGACCAGATGGTTAGTAAGGAACTTCTAGTTCGCAGTTGCTCACGGGTGCGAGAAAGTTTTTAAATATGAGGGCCTGAAAACGGAACACTTAAGTATTGATATTTCTGTGCAATCTGGCGAAGGGTGTGAAAACAGCACTCGAGCCATCTGCTGCAGAGCTCTGACTTTAACAGTGTTATCTCCTTTAGCCAGAGTTTAAGTGTCACGCTTATTTGTTTTCCTGCCAGTATTGGAGGTGTGTTTTCAAAGCTGCTCCCTGGCAGTTCTTACCTTCCGTGTCTCACTGCAGACGAGCGCCTGTGTGTCCTTGAGTCTAGAGATGGAGCTGTTGCTAAGTCCACCTACTACTGCCATCAACGTGTTAAAGTTTTGCAGCTGCAGTAGCTTCTGTTCACACACACATATATAAACAATAAGCTTCGGGGTTTACAGTGTACTGTAATGCATCGCTCTGATTTAAAAGAGAATCATATTAACCTGGGCCACTTTGATGAAGTCAGCGATGACTGTAGCTCTCTGCTGAGCTGTAGGCTTACTGAGAACCATGATCTGGATCCACTGAGAAACGCTGTTAAAGAGGGTAATGAAACGCTCCAGAATGGGATTATCCACCGTGCAGCCGTGCATCACAAAACTGTGGTAGTCCTGGAACTGAAACCGATTGGGCACTCGCAGTGTGAATCCAGATCACATGACCATGTCATCAATGTATTGAGAGGATTAAAGGACTCACAATAATTTTGCAGAAAGATTTGTATTCCATGTAAGTGAGATGTTCGGCCAGGGTGGAAGCATCCAGGTGATCGAACAGAAGAGAAGTCTTGCGTTTCTTCTGGACGGTTTCGGTCAGCTGTCGTCTCCATTCGTATGATGGGCTGCGGGGACGAAACCAAACACGTTGTTTAGATTGTGGCCTGTGGGTTCCATTTGGATTTTCAAGTAGATGTTTTATAGGGACCATACAGCCAAAGGTTTGTCACTTGCTTCTATTAAAGCATGTAAAAATATACATATACAGTGCTTAAGAAAAAAAATTGGACCACCTCCCAAATGTAAGGTTTGTGCCAGAGCTGCTCTAAACTAACAGTATTAGTATCAAAATAATGTTTATGTTTCTGTAATGGTAGCCGTTTTTTAATGCTAAAATACAATTATTGTTCTCATCCCTGATTTTTCAAAATGACTTTTTCACATGAAATATAGAAAAAAGTGAAGCATTTTATTTTTTTATTCAGATGCTGAATTACCGTCATTGCAGTCCTCAATAGAAAAATAAGTTTTAAGAGTTGAATGTTACGATAAATTAATTTCTAAAGGAAGTTAAACGTGCCGGCACAAATTTTAGTGTAGAACTTAATAAAGATATTTAGTTATTATTGATATCATATTCAGTTTGTTTATTGGCCTAATTAATGGCAAATTAATAGTTTTATCTTTTTAAATCCCAAAAATAATTCCAAAAATACTTGTTGTCTCTTTATTATGACAGGTCGTCTAATGAATTTGCAAAGCACTGTATAGAAAAAAACATTGCTGTTGTCCTTCTGAAACCTCCTATCTCCATATTTCCTGATTATTCTTTTTTTTGCCATAATTCATTATTATTAGTCACCCTTTATGTTTGTCACTGGGTTTTGCAAACATCTAAACAATATGCAAATTCGGACATACAAGGTTTAAGAAGGACAGCAATGATAAAAAGATCATTTTAAGTTATGGCTAATAACTTGTTTATTTAAAAAAAAAACATAATTGCATTTAATAGTAAACACTGAAAAGAGATCCCACAGCACCACACAAGGGTTAAACTGATGTGACTGAAAAAACATATTCGTGTTCTCTGTCTAACATGCCCAAACACCATCCACATCAATATATGACCATGCTCTTTGATCTCCCTTTATCAAGTATATACAGACTTCATTGCTTCACAGTGTGATCCTCTCTCAAAGTATACAGTATGTGAATAGAAACTGAATGGCATAAAGCGCTCAGTTGCTCGTGCAGCTCATGCATTACGTTCAGTACGTTCTTTAGACCTCCGCATCAAAGGAGCAATGCTTTGGATGAATGCTGCGGCCCCGTGACTCACATGCTGTCTACGTCGATGAGCAGACTACGTCTCACATCTCCATTCTGCTCGAGTCGCTCCTTCAGACCGCGGATCTGCTCAGCCAGCTCGGGGTTCAGGTCAAACTCAGCTGGGAACTCAGATATCCAGTACCTGATAGAAAGAAAGAGAGAGATAGCAAAACAGAGAGAGCTGTGACACAGTGAAGTTATGCATAAAATAGGTCTTGGCACGACATCAAGAGAATGAGTTTTTTCTGTGAATAGTCTCGCCTCAAACGTTTTATTTAAATTCAGAATACATCTTTGTGATCCGACCCAGCTGTCTTATGACACAAACCATACACATCTACAGGAACAGGAGATATACACTGGGGTGCAAAAGTGTGAGTCTACATTTAAGAAATGGATTTGAAAATGTATAACACAGAAATGTAAAGGTGTACGTATTATTTTGTAGTCATTAGTCATAGAAGTATTTTTTGTCATGTACAATCCTAACTCCATTGTGCAAATGGAAATTCACAAAACATTTTTGGTATATTTCTATAAATCCCGCTCGGATAACATGAATCATAACCATTTGCCCAGCACATTCAATTAGATTCAATTAAAAGACGGTACAAAATACACATAACTTCTAGTTCCTGAAAACCAAACAAAGGACACTCATGACTCATGCACTACACAGAGTTATGTCCAATCCATTTTTTTTAATCGTGCAAATAACAAAATCTTCACTGGTGGACCCCGCTGTATTTATACAATTCATCATCACTACTGAACATTTGTTCAAGAAATCAGAACAAAGAAAAAACGGTGACTAGGTGAACAAATGGGGCTTTAACCTACTTGACAAGGTGACATATCTGAGACTGGCGATTTGCAGAACAATCCGCTTCCTGAGACCTGTAATACTGTCAAGGAAACTGCACTTCATTACTAGCATATGCTATGAGAAGGCTGATGGAAACCGTTTCCGATGTTGTCAGCCCACTCTTTAAATGACAAACCCCACCCATGAATGCAGCCACTAAGTGCTATACGCCTCGCATTAAAGCCAAGCTGTCACCTTGGAAACGTAATGCACAAAGACTTTTATTTCTCTTAAGGTGTCTTTGACAGTGATGCCCATTTTAGAAAGTGTTGTGTGAAAGATCTGCTGACATAGGATACATGTTGAAGAGTTTTTTGGCCAGGTCTGTGGAGGACAGGTACCAGGGATGCATGGTGAGAAACATGCGTACGAGTGATTTCTCCTTCAGAACGCCATCATTGTCTGGAAGAGAGACAAGAGCCAGACAGAGACATGCAGGAAGACACAGAGAAGTTTTCTCTTAATTATTATGAGATTATTGAATTTGATTCTTTAGACACATAGGCCAATACCTATACTGAATAATAATGAATAATGAAAGTCTGAAAACTAAGGCAGGGGGAAGAAAAGGTTATGTAAGCAACAGGTATAGCAAGGGTCTTCAAAAGGGGGTCCGCCATTCATTGACTTGTGTGGAAAAATGAAAATGTATTTAACCAAATGGTGCGTCTAATCTTGATACAACTTTTGAAAACAAAAGTATTTAAAAAAAAGCTTACCTGACAAAATTCTTACCCCAAACAGAAATATTATTACTGTTCACTTTTATTATGTATTAAGTACGTAGTATTTAGGAATTAAATTGTCCAAAGGGGGAAAAAAATACTCTCCTTTATAGACTTGACGTAAAACATATTCATTTCATTTATTTATCATATTCCAAGATGATATTATTATTATATTCGTATATTATTAAATGTGAGATTATAGAAATGCAGTTTTCAATACTAAACATAAGTTAAAGGGATATTTCACCCAAAAATAACAATTATGTCATCATTTATTCACCCACCTATATACGACTCTTCATGTGAAACACAAAATAAGATATTTTGAAAAATGTCTCAGTGGTTTTGGGTCCATACAATGTCGGTTAATAAGAGTAAATGTGGTTATTTACATTCTTCAAAATATCTTTTTTTGTTCTGCAAATAAAAGAAAGTCAAACCTCTTCTCTTTTTCGGTGATCTTTACCCACATCAACCAAAGATGTGCTGTGTGTAATATTTAGGAGGGTATGACAGCAATGCAATATAATATACATAATTATGTCTTCAGAGGTGTATAAAGACCTTACATAATGAAGTGTTATGTTTTAATTCCATAAGCATGTGAGATTTCTATCTACATACAAACATCGCTGGTCTCCTTACATGGCAAATTCGTCATGTTGTTTCTAAAGTAGCCCTAAACGGACAAACTGCTCTACAGAGCACGCTTCCTTAATGCCTTATCTCTTATGGCAAAGAAGCGAAAACCTGTGTCAGCCGCCATATTGCTTCAAAGGGGAGGGGGCAACGGTTGAGTGAGCCATTGCAGTACGCAAAATTTCATACACTGGACCTTTAAAGTGTCTCTCCCACATTAAAATTTGTTACACTAAATTGAAATATACATTGCACAAGAATATGTAAACCATTAATAATAGTTTTCTTGCTTTTGAAATAGATTTAACATATCAAAGTATTTAAAAGACATTAATATGGTAATATATACATGTTATTTTAAGCCATGTTAAGAACAGGGGTCCTCTAATCCATCTCACTATCCACCCAAGCCTTTGGCAGGGAAAAAAGGTTTAGGGCCCTGGAGCAAGAGAAATTAAATGAGAAATATTGAAAAGTGTGCAGGGAATATGGAAATAAAGAGAGAGAGAAAGAGAGAGAGAAAGAAAGAGAGAGAGAGATTGTGTTCAGCTGGCTAATCAGAGTGTTTACATTAGAGAAGATGGAGGCAAATGTGCCGACTGACCAAAGGCTTTGATGCAGGCTTCCACCAGCTCATCCACGCTGGCTGACTGATCCGATGAAACGCCATCCATCCTTCTCCACTCCACTGTTCTCCACAGCCCCTCCTTTGCCCCCTGCCTAATTTTCCACTTCTCTCTTTGATCCCTCTTTTTCTCAGCCTGAAAATGAGACGATGTTACGCACGGCGAAGGAAACAGAATAAATAAAGCAGAGAATGGTTCAGAGATGTGAGGTGTGTCGCTGATTTCTCGTTTCCATCAAACACGCACAAATATCAGCCACGTATTTACTATCATTCAGTGCTAAACAAGAGCAAAAATTCATTGAGCTGTGTAGGTCTTCTTTAAATAAGACTTTCAAAAGGGAACTTACCCGGATAATCTGGCATCGAGGGTGCTCACTGACACTCTTTTAAAAACAATAGAGAAGTGAGGATTTGATGAACACTGCTTCTCTACTCATGGAACTCAATGTTCTGGAAACCAAGGGCCTCACCGGGCTGGGGTTCACTCGGAGCGCAGCAGGCTGTTTCCTGTCAGTTGAGAAATTTACTGCAGTTGCATTTCCTGCTCATAACAGAGATGGTTCGACTCATTTTTCACATTCAAAACACTAAGGAGTGGGAGAGAGAAAGAAACAATGAGAAAAGGCAATTTAGTTTGATTTGCAGCGGGTTAAATGCAAAACAATTCAGATTCTCGGAATCTCGTTGTTGTTTGTGAAACTGGCAGTAGCCTCAAGGGTGAAGTGAGATATCCGTTTTTGGGTAGGCAAAACAATTTCAGGCTTTATTATCAGAGAATGCTCGAGAATCGTACTTCTTCCTCCTTATTTATATACTGAGTACATAAATACACATAGAGAAGAAGGAACCAGGGCTGGTTGTCACATGTTTTCTTTTACTGATTCTTAACGGAAGTGCATTTTTCTTTTAAAACTAATTCATGGCACATAGTTTATACTCTTAACAACAAAGTTCCACGCTATAAAAGAACAATAGCAAGGCATGTTATCATGCCACAATCTTAAAAGAAATAATGGTGCTTCACCATATGGAAGAACTATTTCTGGCTGAATGGTTCCATAAAAAGCCTTTAAAGGGATGGTTCACCCATGAATGAAAATTCTGTCATGAATTACATATCAAGTTGTACCAAACTTTTATGAATTTTCTGTGTTTAACAAAACAAAGACATTTACACAGATTTGGAACAACTTGAGTGTGAGTAATTTTCATCTTTAACATCTTCAAAATGCTCTTTGTGTGGAAAAGGTTATTTAGATTATATATGAAACAAAAAAATGTAAAGAACCATTGAGTTCCTCTATGCCAAATTGGTTCCTCTATGACATCACTCTGAACAACCTTTTTAAAGAATGCAGATAGAGTAGGTGTAACTCTAAAAGGTTTCAAAGATACAGAAGCACATTATATATTTTTGTCAATTTTATACAATACAACAATTATAATACATGTTTATTGTTGACCAATGCCTAAATGTATGGCAATATAATGTCAAAACAACATGACCCGCATAAGACACATAAGGTGCTACATAAGACAACACAAGACATACCTTTGACTGAAGATAATCAAGTATTTTTGTCTTAAAGGTTTCTGAATATTTTTCATATAACTATTTAATCAAAATGAGTAAGGACTTAAATGATAACTAACCATTCTCCTATCCTAGTTTAACAGTCTGCAGAATAGAATTTACACAATCCATAATGGATTTCATTTGTTGTTTTCCAACATGACTGTGGTCAATGTGAAAGTTAATTGTTGTTTTTGCGCCCCTCTCTGGCCATGTTGAGTCATGGAAATTTGAATTATAGATGAGAAATCAGGCAGGCATGCATTCAATGAAGACAAATGCAAGGGAAAAGGTTTGTTCAACAGATTTATATAATAATTACGCTCATTTTTTTAAATTTAAAGAAAAACCTGGTAGTGAGAGTATTTTTTCATTAAAAATGTAGGAATGGGTTGCCATTTTAGCTAATGGAAATAATTTGTGCATTGCTTCAAAATTGTGTTTTTAATCAGTGTTTTAATTTGCTGTTGTGTTCGATTGCTCGATTTGTTTTCAATTGTTTTAAGCATAAATATATCTGCATACAGTTCCAGCTGTTGCGCTGTATGCGCGTGCATGCCACTCAAACACCATAACCTTTCCGCCGGGTCATTGCGTCTATTAATGTCAAAGCTGAGCTACTGGAGTTATTACAGTTGTAAGTTCACTCATAAGACGTAAATTTAAAGAAAAATGTGCACTTACACAGTACAAAAGTATGTTTCATAACCATTAAATGTGCGCGCAGCACCATCTTTTAACAGCCGATTTACACATTAGAATGGTAATTGGCGGAAGGTTGCACGCCACGCCCTTTGATTAATATTCATGAGTCGAACTTTAAATAAAGGGAGCTGTCAAAACTAAATGGGTGCTGCTGGTTGTGCCGTCTGGTGTTTATATTGTACCTGAACTATCCTCGGAGACGAGCGCGCTGTCACCATGTCCAAACCTCTGTCAGATCACGACAGAAAGAAGCAGATTTCCGTGAAGGGACTCGCCGGTGTGGAGAATGTCGTGGACTTGAAGTCAAACTTTAATCGGCATCTGCATTTCACGCTGGTAAAGGACAGGAATGTATCCACCAAACGGGACTATTACTTTGCTCTCGCAAACACAGTAAGAGATCACTTGGTAGGCAGATGGATCAGAACTCAACAGAGCTATTACGAGAAAGACCCCAAAGTAAGTTCACGCATGCCGAGATTGATGCAAAACCACATCGGTGCATGCTTGCATGACTGCGCAATGTAATAAAAGACGCATTTCGCTACAAAAGGCAAAACGAACTACAAAGCACGTGCACCTGTCGATGCAGCTGCGATAAGTAATCCCACTGTAATGTCATGACATTTCCTTGAGTGTTGAGGATCGGCTTGACCAAAGCAGTGCTGACCTTTCATGAATCTTCCAAGATAAACATCTCTAAACACCCTGCTCTAAAGCACAGCAAAATCCAGCATACTTGCAAAGTGCAAAATTATGAGTCAAATGTGCCGTCTGGCGTCAACTCTTGCATTGATATACACTGCTCAACACTGGGAAGATGAATTAATAATTCAGATGATCAATAGACTGACCTTTATGTTGGAAGCACAATAATGCACAATGCGTTTTACAGTCAGGTGTCTGGAGATCAGGTTGATTATGAAGCATCAATTTATCATTCATTTAAATATAAAGCATTTATAAAAGGATTTGCAATTCACTTAAACAATTGCATTTTGCAAACAGCAACGCAGGTAGTTGTTTTAACCCATGGTTGGCCAGAACCCCACTGGTGTTTGAGTTGAGTCAAATTTGACATTTTCTAGATTAATTAAATTTTTAACCACCAGTTGAGTTTGTTCATATTTCACCCAACCATGGGTTAAAACATTCCAGCATTTTTTAGCATGTACATTTTTAGATCCATTTTTCCATCCAGCACTGAAACAGTGGTATACACCAGTAGAACATTACTGGAAGGATCTTTCTCATTTACAGTAAATAATAAAATGGAAGAAACATTGTAAGGAAAATGTATTGGTGCCTGAGGCATTACAATCTGAGAGTCGTGCCGAAGATGAAACCACTACCCAACATCTCTGACCTTTTCCTCTTCTGCGCTGCATAAAGTCTTTTGGTGGAAGAGGTCTGGGCTGTAAAGGTCACATAGGAAGTCTATACAGGAGAAAGAGGAGATGTGTCATTCAGCCTCATTGGAAATTATTTGAGGGTTATGTAATAACAGTCTTTAAATCGACTGTATATTATGTCATAACTTATAAAACATGATGTTAACATGTGCATGATTTCTTGAAAGAGTTCAATGTTAGTCGAAATGGACCGTACACCCATTGATCAACAAGAGTACATTTTGTTGCTTTATTGTGCAGGTGGCCAATGACAGTAGACCTTGACTTGATCATTTGATCTTAAATGAGGCTCTTGAGTGTTTCCTTGAGAGATTGACTGTTATTTGTCTGAAGCTCTGCCAACAGAGCAGAACTGATGTGAAAATCCAGAATATCCCTTATCAGGGAAAAATGCTGAGAACTGAAAGGGACAGTACAGACTAAACTGAAAATTGTGTCATTTATTCACCCTCTCCCTCATATCATTTCAAACCCTTATGAATTTCTTCAGAGGAACACAAAAGGTGGAATTCTGAAGAATTGTGCTGTGTCTATTGTGTTTTTCTATATTAAAGTGAGTAAGGACTGAAGCTGTCATTGACTTCTATTAGGGAATTATTATCTTGATGTAAAGTCATCTCAGAAATCTCAGAAAATAGTCAAATATAAAAGTACATTTGTTTCTTGGCTTTTTTTGTCAATCAGAGAAGGGATTTTTTATCACTGAGAGCTATGAAACCTGTATATTGCTTATTTTTTAGCTGTTTATAGACGGTAAACAACATAAACAAACGTTATTGCGCATGCTTTTGTGGACCGAACTTTACTTTGGTCCCTGTAGATTATTTCTGAAAACAAGAGAAATAAATAATAAGTAGGCCTAAATTACATAAAGAAACAAGTTAAAAGTATGTCCAGCCAGTAATATTTTGAGTTAGGAGCAGAAGTGTGACTAAACTTAAATCTTTCAAAGTTACACCGGCCAATTTAACAAAATGTTCATTTAATAAACGTCACATACAATAAAATTAAACCAATTGTTTATTTAATAGAATTATTGTACAATAAAATATGAATATGAACCAAATAAAATATAACTAGTCATAGCCAGGACGATCAACAAACACAGACCGGACGTTAACTTAGGGCCAGGTGTGTGTGTCCAATAAAACCGCCTATAGCCGTTTCTAGACTGATAATCTAACATGTTGACATTTGTTCACATTTTAATCACTAAAATCTCCTTCAGAAATAGTTATTATTAATAATTATTAAAGCTGCATCGGTTTAGTGACGGCTATTTACATTTCGTATTTCATATCAGTTTAAGTAAAATGTATGGGTGGGTAATTTTACTTTTAGTATTTTAAGATATTTACTGTATATCCAGGTACACCCTTGGGAGGTTTTGAATGCTGCAAAATTACTAGTTTTCACACATGTACACATGTAAAAACGAAATAGCTCATCCCAAAATGTAAGTGTTTTTATCAGTTCCTCACCCTCATGTCATTCCAAAACATTATGACTTTCTTTATTCTGCAGAACACAAAAGAAGATATTTCAAAGAACGTGGTAACGAAATTACACTGGACCCCATATACTGTACTTCCATTGTACCCACACCAAACCACTGAGACATTCTCATCCCCTTTCCGTTACAAACATATATTTTACAGTACAGTTTGTTTTCACAAATGTAACTATAAATGTTGGATGACACATTGTTGAGCACCTAAATCAAAGCTTCTGTATTAGCCGCATGAAAGCACAACATTAAACACTCGTTGACCTTTGCCGGCGACCTCACTGTTGGTTATTTTTGCTACAGTCAAAATGCCAGTGTTACATAACACCGGTGACCTTCCCTGCTCCCTGACTACCCTGCTTCAGCCTCTCACACCCCACTATCTGTCTCTCTCTTGCACTTCATACACCAAAGAAGAAAGGCTAAAATGTCAGAGGTTGCAACAGGCATGGCTTCAGATTGCAGCCTGTAAGTTCATCTAGAGTGCATGAAGATATTAAAATAGTCTTTAATGAAGTGTAAAAATAATTCTCAGGCTAAAGGTGGTCTCTGGTCAGCTTGAGTTTTGTAAGTCAAAAGAATCATTTGGATCTTATACACATTATGTACTGTAACCTTTAAAAATGGCGTTTTCCGCACAGATTTTTTTTTAATCGAAAATGAACTAATAGTGATGCAAGTGAAAGACTACATGTATCTCTAGCAAGTAACGGGTCAATCAAAGCATCCCTTAATTGTTCTCGCTTGTCCGTAGCGTGTTTACTACCTCTCCCTGGAGTTCTACATGGGCCGTACCCTGCAGAACACAATGGTGAATCTGGCCCTGGAGAATGCCTGCGATGAGGCCATGTATCAGGTAGGACAACACAATTAAGCCAATGTAATTATTTTGAGAGCAGAGACTCAATACATACTGTGTTCTTCAGCTGGGTCTAGATATGGAGGAGCTGGAGGAGATGGAAGAAGATGCTGGACTGGGAAATGGAGGCCTCGGTCGTCTAGCTGGTGTGTAATCTTATCTTATTGTGCACTCAGGTTTAACAGAGGAACCATCCCTCTCAGTATGGATTTATTGAACCTTGTAGGAGAAAATCGAAAGATTGCAGAACAAGCCTACAAGATACAATCCTGAAACTTTGCTAAACTTTTCACAGAGGAAATAAATCTGTGGCTGCAAATGTTCACCCACCTTTGCTCTCTTACTCTCTTTCAGCTTGCTTCCTGGACTCGATGGCTTCTCTTGGCCTGGCCGCCTACGGTTACGGCATTCGTTATGAGTTCGGTATCTTTAACCAGAAAATCGACAATGGCTGGCAGGTTGAATGACCTTTACCTATTTAAAAAAAGCACTCAGAACATCTTAACAAATATGTAACAATGCTAGCAAACCACCATCAGCATTATTTTTTGAAAATAACATTGTGTGGACATATAATGTAACATGTGCAGTAGCGAACCCTCAGCAACCCTGTTGCTTAAATTTAGCTTATTTGAGTCGAGTGATTTGGACTGCGGTCAGTCTTAAATTTAACATATTGTGCATATTTGCTGTAATTCTACATATGAGTGACATTTTATCAGATAAATAGTACATTTGCTACGGTCAGCTCTTGCACGTGCGCAGAGAGCCAAGGCTCAAATGGCCTTTTTTTCCCCCCAATAAATCACACTACAAACCTTACCCTCCAAATACTGTTTTTTTTTTAAATAATTATCTTTGACTTGTTTTCAGCACAAACATCTACAATTCTTAAATCAAGATACATTTAATTAAGAAGTGTATTCAATTCTATTTAAAGCAAGTCAAATAAAGTCTATTTAAAGTCTTTGTTTACTGAAAAATAAGTCAAATTTAAATTCGTTTATGCATAAAACAAGAATAAATATCCGCCAATAGGGTAGTAAAAATAAACCATTTCAACCACTGTAACTCCTAATGCAATATGTTAAAAGGTGAAACACCTATTTAATTAAAATGTTAACCAGACACATGCATTGAATTATTTACCATATATTGTCAAATAAAAAATATAAGTTATCACAGTTATAAATATCATGGTCATATTCTGAAATCCGTCATTTTTCTTATGAAAATATCTTGCTAATATTAATGATTGCCAGGTTGAAGAAGCAGATGATTGGCTGCGTTATGGTAACCCATGGGAGAAAGCCCGCCCAGAATACATGCGCCCTGTGAACTTCTATGGCAGGTTAGAACATCATCCAGATGGAGTTAAATGGGTGGATACTCAGGTATTGCCATTCATAAACATATGGATCTGTATTTGTTGTGTGTGTGTGAGTCTTAACACTCAAATCAATTGACTGTTGTGTTAACAGGTGGTTTTGGCGTTGCCATATGACACACCTATACCCGGCTATAGAAACAACATTGTCAACACCATGAGGCTGTGGTCTGCTAAAGCCCCTTGCGAGTTTAACCTGAAAGATTGTGAGTACTAGACACGGAAGCTACATTTGGACTAAAAGGAACAGATAACAGTGACTTGTTCTCATCTCATTTTCAGTTAATATTGGTGGATACATTCAGGCTGTGCTGGACAGGAACCTTGCTGAGAACATCTCCCGTGTGCTCTATCCTAATGACAATGTCAGTAATGACATCATTGACTCTCTGTGAATGATTTACAATTGACAATTTAAAGGGATAGTACACCTTAAATTAAAAAAAATCTTTCATAACCTGTATAACTTTGTCATTTGATAGGTTATGTTGTAGCAAAATGACTCTTGACTGCTTCGTTCATAGAATCAAAGTAAACCATGGCAAAAATCATGTGATGCTTTCATAGAGCTTTATCTGTGTTTTTTGGTCCATGGTCCCCATCCACCCTAATAGTATGCAAGAAACCAGAACAGCTATTCTGCTAAATTTCTCTTTTGGTCTTCCACGTGGAAAACTTCACAGGTTTGAATATTATGTCTTTTTTGAAGTTTTTTTTAAATGTCTGTCTTTGTATAGTTCTTTGAGGGTAAGGAGCTCAGATTGAAGCAGGAATACTTTGTAGTGGCTGCGACTCTCCAAGACATCATCCGCCGCTTTAAGGCGTCCCAGTTTGGCTCAAGGGAAATCGTGCGCACTGATTTCACCACCCTGCCAAACAAGGTAAGGTCCACACCATTACATATTCATTTTTTGTTTTTGAGATCTCATTGAAAGACATCAGTCTCAAAGGTTACTTTCACAGAGAATGATGTGAGAGTCAGAATGCCGTCAATATACTCAAGGTGCTATCTGTTTGTTTGGTTACTCTCAGGTGGCAATTCAACTAAATGACACTCACCCCGCCCTGGCTATTCCCGAGCTGATGAGAGTGCTGGTTGATTTGGAGAAGCTCCCCTGGGAGAAGGTTTGAGGCCGATTTATTATCCAGTGAGATTGTTTTAGAGTAGAATTTATTTTTTTATATTTGATTTCCTTTTTTCAAGCAGTCATTGAACAATTACAGGTTGATGGCACTAGAGGGCAACAAAGTACAATGATACTGTGATTCTGGGATTCAATGATCAGAGAGTCATTCACCATTAAAAACGTGAAAATCATGCACAATGTACTTATATGTATTCATATTTTACTACTGTCATATTAATAGACATTTCCTTTTTAGTTTTTAACTGGGCACATGTACATACGCATATACGCACACACACACACACGGACATCTGTTGTCATTTCGCACACTCAGTGAGTCCTACTGTAGCTACACTGATGTTATTGTTGTACATTTAGTTACTGTAGTTCTTAAGGGAGTCAATGTTCACTGTTATTGTACCGTAATACAAGTGTGTATATGAGGAACATAAATCGATAGTTCACTCAAAAATGAAAATTCATCACTTACCCTGATGAAAAGTCATCACTTTCTCACCCTCTTGTTATTTCAAACCTGTATGACTTCCAAACCAATGCAAGTGACAAAACCAATGCAAGTGAATGGGTGCCGGTTACCAACATTCTTCAAAATATCTTCTTTTGTGTTCTGCCGGTTTGAAATGACAAAAGGGTGAGGAAACGATGATAGAATTTACATTTTTGGGTGAACTATCCCTTTAAATTTTGATCTTCAGTAATAACAAACAATTGAAATACATTCAATACATAAAATAAAACCTTTTTATTTTTTGTACTTGACATTGAACCGAAAGTCTTTCATAAAGAAAAAAACATTTACCAGATAAGCCAAACTGTGTTGCCTTTTTCACTCCTTGCAGGCATGGGACATCTGTGTGAAGACATGTGCCTACACTAACCACACTGTGCTGCCTGAGGCTCTGGAACGCTGGCCTATTGACCTGTTCCAGTCCCTGCTGCCACGCCACCTCGAGATCATTTATGAAATCAACCGCCGCCACCTGGAGGTCTGACCTTAACATGACAGAAAACACACATTTAGACTGATGAGGATTATGGGCAACTGTCATTTAGAAGATGTGTTTGTAAGGTATAAATGTTTTACATGTCACACAGTCTATGTTTGTTGTTATAGCGCGTGTCCTCTCTTTACCCTGGCGACATGGACCGTCTGCGCCGCATGTCATTGATTGAGGAGTGCGGGCAGAAGAGAGTCAACATGGCGCATCTGTGCATTGTTGGCTCTCACGCAGTGAACGGTGTGGCACGTATTCACTCCGACATCATCAAAGCTACCGTGTATGTACCGCATGTTACATGCCAAAACAGACCACTTTAACTACTAGATTCTTTACATGTAGTCTTACCCTGTGGTATTAATATATACAGATTTAAAGACTTCTATGAGATGGACCCAGACAAGTTTCAGAACAAAACCAATGGTATCACTCCTCGCCGCTGGCTGGTAATGTGCAACCCTGGTCTGGCCGATGTCATTGTGGAGGTGAGTGCAAGCTTGATTGGTTTCATAACAGAGACTTCATCTCCTGCTGTGACAGCAGAACACTAGTGTGTTCCTTTAAGCAGTTTTCTCTATACAGCTGCAGGAAAAATAAAAAAGACCACTCCAGTTTTATCTTTCATCAGAATTTCTGCATGAACGTACTGTGGCAATTCCAGTCCAGCGTGTGTTAACTAAAAAAAAATAAAAAAAATCTCCCCAAAGTCACCCAAAAGCAATGTAAAAAAGACTGAGAGAATGTAAAGATACAAGAAGGTTGAAACAATCAGGTTTATTCCATCATTCTCATTTTCTGAACTGATCCTAAAATACATGCAAAATCAGTAGTATGGTTTTGTTTGAACAAGAATAGCTTTTTTTTGCAGAATTCAAGATCTGCAAACATTGCTTCTTTTTGCCATTTTGACCAGTTTGTCCTATTTTCAATTTCTGCGAATAAAAAACAATACTTTTATTTATAATACAAAACTTTTAAAAGTCATTTTACTTAAAGGGATATTTTACCCAAAAATGAAAATTCTGTCATCATTAACTTTCGTTCCAACCTGTCTCTTTTTCTTTGTTCTGTTAAACACAAAGAAAGATATTAGAAATCAACCGACAGTTGTGAGGCACCATTGACTACAATAGCAGGAACATTTTTTATTGTTGTCAAAGGTGCCCCGGAACAGCTTCTCTAAAGTCCTCAAAATATATATATTTTTTTTATCTTCTTAACAGAATATTTTGTTTTATCAACAGAACAAAAACAAAAACAATAGTTTTTTCTACTATGGAAGTCAATGGTGCCTCAGAACAGTCGGATCCTAACATTCTTCCAAATATCTATAAAAACATCCCTATAAATAGTCAATTCAGAACAACAGAAAATCTTTTTCTTAATTTTTAATGTATAAATGTATGTAAAACGAATCAACAAAATATAATAAATAAGGGGGTTTCTAGCAGTCCATCACACTTAACTTTTCTTTTTGCTTAAATGTTTGTGCATGTTAGAAAATCGGAGAGGACTTCATTCGGGATCTGGATCAGCTGCAAACACTTCGGAAATTTGTTAACGATGAGGCTTTTATTCGAGATATTGCCAAAGTGAAACAGGTCAGGAACCATACTTACGTGTCTACAATACATATAAAAAAGTATTAGTGAAGTTTCTCCAGACGTTCTTGGCCTCTTCTAGGAGAACAAGATGAAGTTCGCCGTGCATCTGGAAGAGCACTACAAAGTCAAGATCAACCCCAACTCCATGTTTGACGTTCAGGTCAAGAGAATTCACGAGTATAAGAGACAACTGCTCAACTGTCTGCACATCATCACATTCTACAACCGTGAGTAGATCCTCCTGGAGGAGGGATGGGAGGCTAAAAAACGAAAACAAAATAAATATTATTCAATGTTTGATGTATTTTTGAGCAAAATCTTGGTTTTGTAAAGTAACACAGTCCACAAGTGACAGTGAAAGGTTAATGATAATGTGGAAAACTTGATGTGATTAAGCACATCTGTCATGTTGGCAAATATTCGAAAAGTCCACATGAATGGTTCAAAACAGACTAAATATAAAGAAAACAAGTCACTCGCTCTTTTGTATTGTCTATTAATACCTAAACAGGTATTAAGAAGGAGCCCAACAAGCAGTGGACCCCAAGAACGATTATGATTGGAGGAAAGGTACAGTAACCTTGAGCTCTCGTACATGGCATCCATTTTTGATTTTTATTCTATTAGATTCAGTGTTTGAGTTGTTTGATGTCTACTATCGATTCAACCCATCGCAGGCTGCTCCAGGCTACCACACAGCTAAAATGATCATTCGTCTCATCACAGCTATTGGTGAGGTGGTCAACAATGACCCAGTGGTGGGCGACCGCCTCAAAGTCATTTTCCTGGAGAACTACAGAGTCACCCTTGCTGAGAAAGGTGACAGATGAGAACACTGCAGTTTCTTTAATACAAAGTTTGAGTTGCGGATCATTTGATTATTAAAAACAACTCCATAATGTCTATCAGTTATCCCTGCGGCTGACCTGTCCGAGCAGATCTCCACAGCCGGCACGGAAGCTTCTGGAACAGGCAACATGAAGTTCATGCTGAATGGAGCTCTGACCATCGGCACCATGGATGGAGCCAATGTAGAGATGGCAGAGGAAGCAGGAGAAGAGAATTTCTTCATCTTCGGCATGCGAGTGGATGATGTCGAAGCCATGGATGTTAAAGGGTTTGAAAATGAATGATTAACTTTCACCTATTATTTGAATTCATGCTTATTCATCCAAAAAAGTGGACAGAATCAATGAAGGAGAAATATCGCATAGCATTCAGAATGAACATTGCATCATCTAGGACTAAAAGATTGGGATCTTAAAGTCCCACTGCATTTGGTCATTTTATGACTTGAAGCTCATCTATCAGCATTAAAATAGCACACAAGAGAGAATACAACAGAATGGGTATTCCAAAACATTTAACAAAGGTCTAACAGTAACTGTTAAACTTATGTGTGAATGTGGGATAGAGAGTACGTTTGTGATCGTGGCCTTGTTTTTATATCCCAGTTGGGACCTAAACCTGAATGCCGCCAACACATGTGAACTAGTGTCACCGTGGGGACCAAAACTGTATGTCCCCATGTGCAAAAAAGCGTATAAATGGTACACAAGAATATTTTTTTAAAATCTAAAAATGCAAAAAGTTTTCTGATGTTTAGGTTTAGGGGATAAAATAAAGGTGTGATACAAAATATGAAGCCATTTTCATCAACCCAATTAAATACAAATTATAAAATACTGTTTTGTATTTAAAATACATATTTGAAATACATGTCTCATAAATACTGCCCATCCCTGAAAATAGCATATGTAAAAGTTTTTCCTGTGATAATAATGTATTCATGCCCTAAAATGAATTGAATGTAACTCAACACCATTGCTTCATTTGGGATGCACAGATTCAGGAATATGCAAACTAGTCCCCGCCTCCCTTCAATCGTGTGAGCTCGGACAGTTGATTATAGACGCTTCCTTCGACATGTGAGCAGCGCATGCTCATGTTGCAAAAGCAGAGCTGAAACTGCAGTGATCGTTTCAGTGCCGAGTGATCGTTTATGCGCATCCTGGCTTAAATCTGTTAACGTTATTGGTAAGAGGGTTATGATGTCATAAACAGAGGCGGTTTCAAACAAACAGTTTCAAAGGCAGTTTTATAGAGAAAATACTCCTCAATGGTTTAAAGAAATTTGCACATGGTTTATCTTAAAGCATGTTAAAAACACATAGATGTACAGTATAAACAACATTAAACACATGATTTTCACCACGGGGGGACTCTAAGAACAAAATAGAGAAAGCATATTCATAGTGTATGACATGATCTTATTCCCTCTGACAGATACAATGCATCTGAGTACTACAACCGTATTCCAGAGCTGAAACATGCCATTGACCAGATCGCAGGCGGCTTCTTCAGCCCCAAACAGACAGACCTTTTCAAAGACATCGTCAACATGTTGATGCACAATGATAGGTCCGAACACAACGACATGCAACTTTCACAAACAACTTTTTTCCAAACATCCATAAACCTAAATACACACCCTTTACTTTACAACCGGTTTGTTTGGTTTCTCCATATCCAGGTTCAAGGTGTTTGCTGACTATGAGGACTACATCAAATGCCAGGAGAAAGTCAGTGCTCTGTATAACGTAAGTGTTTAAAACCGTTTAATTTTCTCACCGCTTAGTCTTTATACAGCTGATTTTCAATTCTTCCTACTTAAACAGAAACCTAAGGAATGGACCAAGAAGGTGATCCACAACATCGCAGGTTCTGGCAAGTTCTCCAGCGATCGTACCATCTCCGAGTATGCGCGTGAGATCTGGGGTGTGGAGCCCAGTCTGGAGAAGCTTGCCGCACCTGATGATCTGAAATAAATCTCCACCATTCTATCTCCTATCTACATCTTCATGAACGCAGCTATGCCTGTCTTGCTCAAACTTCCATTTACGTTGCGCACACCAATGTGTGCTATTATGTCTTATAGCACACTGGTCAATCTTCAATCTGTTATGTCCTGCATCATTTCCTTAGTAAACAATCAATAGGTTCAACAAACTCCATCAATGTTCAACTGGTAACATCTACATCAGCAAAAGCACCTTTCAGTGGCGGCTGTGATGACTTGGGATGTTAATAACTTCCAATGTATGAGAGCAAGTTAAAGTTAACTGTGGGCTTTGACATGCAATATATTGATTTCCCCTGTTGTGAAATGTTTAAATACTGCATATTTGGAAAAAGGAAACAATTAAAATCAATCTACAACATTGTCGCATTTGGCTGCAAGTTCTGTTTGTTCTTAAAGGATTAGGAAAAGGTTTGTGCTGGATATTTTTTAACTGTATAATGTTTGTTACAAGAGGAAACTAAAGCAAGGTCATGTAAAGAAATCTACAAATCAAAAACAACGTACAGACTCTTATTATCTGTCAAAAGTGATAAACAAACTAACCCACAATAAAGGACTTTTTAACAATCATGTATTTGTTAAGCCAAAACAATATGATGTTAAACTATAAGCAACTCACTTTGTTCTCTATTCACGGTATGGGTCAATAACAAATGAGAATGTCCTACACAATCTCACAGCAGTTCAAAATATTAACGACGTGGCTATTTGTTTTTGTACAATCTTGTTTATGCGTTTAGAACGGTTTGCTTCCGCGACAATGATTTTAAGGTTTAGGGGTTGGTAAGGGATGGGGCTTTTGTTTTGCTTATTTTTACTAATTGTACGTTTTTGTTAGATTAGCATTGTACAGATTCATTTGATTCAGCCACCTCATAGTTAGATTTAGAGATACACTGATATATCGGTGTCGGTGTATTATTGACCAATACCAATATTTGGTATTGGCCAATAAAGGAAATTTTTCAAACTTTCAGACAACAGTCTGAAAACAGCAGATGATCAGTGCCGATATATCCTGTTAATACATTTACATTTAGTCATTTAGCAGACGCTTTTATCCAAAGCGACTAACAAATAGTTAGGGAGCAACAAGCGATATGTCATACAGGAGCCATAATACATTAGGTGCCAATACAAAGTTACTGGTTTCAACTAAAGCTAGACCACTACCTGTTGAGAGAAAGGGTTAGCTTTGTGGCATATATCATTCTAAATAATCGTTTATTGATATTTGTGGAGAAATTTAGTATCAGTGCATCTCAATTAGGAATTCCTTTGAGAACTGGTTAGAATAGCTTAGACTAAATCAGAAGATTTTTTTAATTTTCTAAAATGCCCAAAAGTTTAAATTATGTAATCTTTGTATTTGGGTTGGTTTATATATATTTTAAAAACAAAAATACTTCGGTTAATCTAATTTGGTTAAAGTTGTGTTACCATCAAATAAAAATAACTGAAACACTTTCCTTGTATCTTAAATAAATATTTCTTAAAAAAACATTTTCAATATTTCTTCCATGAAAAGCTCAAAATAAATAACATAAACTTATATATGGTTCTGATATAAAGTTTATTTTCAAATGACAACAAATTGGTCATGCACCTGCAAGTTGGCTACATCACAATTTTGACAGATTATTTAATGATACTGAATGAATATCTGAATGTTACACTTACACATTTCTACACTTTAAAAAGTATTTACTTAAAATTCCCACCTTTGATCCAGAGTTATTAAAGTATTTTCTATTTTTATTAATATTTTAAATAAGTTTTTATTTTTAGATTTAGGTTTTATTGTAATTTCAGTTAAATTGATTAGCAATTATGTCAAATGTTTTTGTAATTGTTTTATTGATTTGTTTATTTTTTATTTTGCTTTCTCATTAATCTGCTTTAATTTTTGTTTATTTACTGTTATGATTTTAGTGCATTAGTGCCACTTATTTTACCGTTGTTTATTTATGAGGAGACAATTAAAGTTTTTCCAATAATTATTAGGCCAATAGTTGATTTGATTTCAATAAACAGAAACATTTTAAAAGTTTTAATTTTACTAAACTTAAGTAAAATAACCTTGCTTCGATCTTCAAAAAGGTGTATTTAACTTATATATTGCAGTCATTTTATTTTAATATAAGGTATTTCAAATAACTGTACAAAAGAACAGATGTTACAAAAAAATGTTACATCATAACCCCCCCCCCCCGACACTGGCGTACTTCAATATTTACACACGTGCAAGTAAATGAATACACTCTCACATTTGCACATGCGTTAGAAATGCATAAGAGCCGGGGTCACCCATGCAATCTGCTGACTGTCAATTATAATGATGGCAAGTTCTATAATGACTTACTCGCCATATCCATTGCTTTCTTACCCTGCCACATTTGCGTGAGTAATGCTTAATCCCCACTCACACCTTGTCCCACAGGGTCATTCCGTCCCAAACCTGCAGGATGACGCCTAAATCTGCATTCATGTGGAACTAATAGAGATGGCCTATATACAATTTGCTGGCTGCCAGTTCGGTGAAGCTTTCAGACCACAGCTGATTCTGTTGCTTCACTTTAACAACAGATGAGTGAAACTATGTGCCCTGACGACACAGAAAATAATGAACAGCTATTAACAAACTTGAAAACTTTTAATTTGTGTCCACATGCAAGTTTTACAGAGTGATTAACTCTGTTATCAAAGGTGGTTTAGATACTTTTTAATGAAATGCGTAATTTCCCTTAGTAATGTTTACTAAATCAATTCTCCCTTATGTAACTGGCAAGCTATTCATTTAGCAGACTTTATGCTTATGTGAGGATATGAAAAGCAAAAAACTTTACTTAATATTACAATTATTTATTTACAAGTATCACAGTAGGTGTTTGTCCATTCCTTCTCCTGTAATCTTTAACCATTTGTAACCCATAGGTGTGTGTGTGTTTTTAAGAGACTTGGACTTTGAGAACAATATCATATATCATGTCTATAGCTAAACATATTTAGTTACTCATATACTTTGTCTTATCTGTTGGTACATTCCCCCTTTGTCCCACTTCGGTCTGATATACAGTAATTATATCTTAAAATTATTAATCTCTACCCACAATCCCCATTCATTCTGGGACGTGAACTGACACACACTGATCTACCCCAGGTTCTGCTGTTTCTTCACAGTAACACCCCACCAGCCTGGACACTGGAATAGGTTCAAATCACAGCAGGTACAAATACGGAGGTTAACCAAGGGATTCCAGAGGGACAGCGAGCACTTGGACTCAAGCACTGCAGAATCTCTTTCTGGACTTCAGGGAAAGTCTCCTCATCACACAAGCGGTTTAAACGTGGAGATTCTGATCCAGCACAAACATATGCAATACTTCTACCCCAAATCCTTAGGAATTTCAGAGCTGATTATACAAAACTGCGTAACTTGCTGGAAGCCTTTATTTTCTTTTCTTCTTTAGAATGAGTATGAAGTGAAAGGTTTTTTTCATTTCAACGGCTCTTTGGGGGGGGGTCATTGAGGACATTCTGTGATCTACGCCAACAGGTATTTGTGTGAAGTTATCTTTTACATTATCTTGTGTTTTTAATTTATGTATTTAATGCAACCTAAATAAAGGCACTCTCCATTAACAATTTTTAAATCTTTTTTTACACCTTTTTCTAGATATTGTTGAAATTCAGTATTGCAATACTGCTAAAATTGTTTGCTCTATAGTGATTAATAGCTGGAAGTACCCTGCTGGAAAAAAAAGAAACCACCACAGATATTCTAATTGGTATCCATTAAAATAGCCTTACGAACTATTCGCTTTTTGTCAATACAACCATTACAACATTTATTTTTGTAGTGTGTTTGGGCATAATTCCAATAGAATATGTCTGCCAGATAACACCCCGCCAATACGTTTTCTATTCTGTTTTGGGCAGCAAAATTCGCAAATCTTATTTTTCTCTGCAAAATGGTCAACAAAATCACATTCCTGGCAACTGTCTCATTGCTGTTAGTCAACATGACCTATTTCAAAAACCAATAATAGTGTTGTTTAAGTCTTCCTGACCTACATTCAGTACCTTATCTTTGTGTACCCACACAATTAATAAATGTTACAACTATGACCCTCTCGTGTTTCACAGGACAGAGCTTTGGGTTGCCAGCTGAAGTCGGGGAACACAGGAACTGTAAACAAACCTGCCACTTTACAACTGTCTATCTGAGCCATGGCCTTTGCAGACCTGCTTGAGCAGGTGGGCAGCACGGGTCGCTTTCAGGTGGTGCATGTCACCCTGCTCAGTATGCCCATACTCATGATGGCCAGCCACAACTTGATGCAGAATTTTGTAGCCGCTGTGCCTCCCCACCACTGTGCTACTCATGGCAACCTTACCGGGTCCTCGATGAGCGCGGCGGACGTGCTAAGGGCCACAGTGCCGCTGGACAGTAATGGCAAACTGGACCGTTGCAAGCGATATGTCCACCCTCAGTGGGAGCTCTTGAACAGAAACACTTCTGAGGAGCTGTGGGAAGATGTAGAAGAGCCGGAGACACAGGGGTGTGAGGACGGATGGTATTACAATGCGAGTGAGATGAGCTCAACCATTATTACTGAGGTAAATGCAAACAAAACAAAGTATTTTACTGTAGAAAATAATGAACAGTGTTTTTCCCTTTTGTGGTCTTAGTTGGAAATAGTATGCATGTCTCTTATCTTTATTTTTCAGTGGGATTTGGTTTGTGACCTTCGTGCACTGAAGCAAATGAGTCAAACGATATACATGGGAGGTGTTCTTGTGGGAGCACCAGTCTTTGGAGGACTATCCGACAGGTCACTCTCCCTTTTTAAAGATCTTTCTTTAATGACAAAGTGACAATAAAATAACAAACTTTGGGTGCATACGTTGAACCCAGAAATGTGGTATCAGTAAGTTTGTGTCGTCTGATTCAGGTTTGGCCGACGTTTTTTATTGCTGATGTCTAACCTGATCATGGCAGTTGGAGGAACATGCGCTTCTTTCTCCACCACCTTCACTTGGTTTTGTGTGTGTCGCTTCTTCTGTGGTATGGCCCTGTCTGGCCTGGTGCTCAACTCCTTCTCCCTCAGTGAGTATCCAGATGTGCATGTTGAATAAAACTGGCCCTGGAATGTAACAACGTCTGTGTTAGAAAGCTTTTATAGACGGTTTCAGCGGTAACAACATAAACAAACCTTATGTGGCTCAAACTTAACTTCCGGTAGACGTCCTCAATAAATCAATAACTGCTAAGCAGTTTCAATTTAATATTAATATACAATAAAACATGTATATTAATTATTAGTTATATAAATTAAATCTACAATAGATTGTTATATTATTATAAGCAAACACACGGAAGTTAACTTCAGGCCAGGCGCGTGCGTCCTATGAAACAGTCTATAAAATGTATTGCTTCGGCTCACTTCATGTGTTAACTTACAAAATAATCGCAAACGAATGTAGTAACAAAAAACAAGAAAATGTATTTAATTAAAATGGTTAAATATCTTTAAAATTGAATCATGTATGTATTTAAAAATAATAATGAAAATGAAACCGGAAGTGCATCTTGTTGACGTCGTGTTTTAGCTACATCGTTAAACTTGAAAACGTAATACAAATTCTAAGCGTTCGGAATTATAATTATAATAATTCTGTAAAGTACGAAAATTACTTTTATTATTAGGTTATTCTTGGTCTTGGTAGACACCCACACCGACTAAAATCAGTACACTTCCCATTATAACCATTAAATCCATCTAAATGTCGGTGACTGTTGTTTTCAGCAGGGACTCTTCGCTTACCTTCGCACATTTGGTAGAGCCGTGTATTCAATCAATTTACAATGTAGCCTATTTGTCGACATCTAGTGGACAGACGCATTGAGTGTGGTTGTTTATTGTTCTCAGTTGTCGAGTGGATCCCCACGCGTGTGCGGACAGTAGTGGGCACAGGAACAGGCTACTGTTACACCACAGGTCAACTGATCCTGGCAGCAGTCGCTTACTTCATCAGAGACTGGCGATGGCTCACACTGGCTGTCTCTCTGCCTTTCTATGTGTCCTTCCTCTACTCATGGTGTGTCTGTGTCACCTCAATTATTCTGTTATTTGCTTGTTACATGTGTATGGGCCCTTTTTTAAACAAAGAGAAAATTTGGAAGCAGTATGTCCCCAGGTGCCAAGGAATAGTGTTTGAGTTTTTGTCTATATACTGTTGCCAAGCCTCAAAATTGGATCAAATAATAAACACCAAAAATGTGTTGCACTATATTAAAACCATATGATAGATTTTTGTGAGAAACACAAATACTACCTTTAGTCCTTACCTAAAATCTCTATTATAGTTTTTTGAGAATCGGGTCAATTCCAGTACAGTTTGATTTGTGAGCTGTCTGGATAAACCTGTTTATAAAAAACGATCTGTTCCAAATCTTTGTGTATAAATTTCTCCTTTTGTTTCCAAACGACTAAATGGCACCGGTCCAAGTTCAAATGTACTGTTCTTGTACTTCAAAAAGCTTTAATGTTGCTGAATTTATATTATGCCCAGGTGGTTTTTAGAATCTGCACGCTGGCTGGTCCTGAACAGAAAGTCAGAGCAGGCAGTCAAGAACCTGAAAACGGTGGCTCGCATAAACGGACGGCAAGCAGAGGCAGACAAAATCAATCTTCAGGTGTGACCTTATATGAATCGTGTTTATTTTAAAATCCTCAAGGTCTTTCACAATGCTTATTCCGTGCTCATGTGTGTGTAGATGTTGGAAGATTCCATGAAGAAGGAGATGGCCTGCTCAAAGGGATCCTACAATGGTCTCGACCTCCTTCGAACATCTACAATGAGAAGCATCACAATATGTCTCAGTGCAGTCTGGTCAGTCACATATCCTAACATCCCATACAGTACAAAAATTACAAAACAACCTCGAATAAAACAAACCCGTCCTATATTCTCAGGTTCTCTACCAGCTTTGCCTACTATGGGCTTTCTATGGATCTACAGAAATTTGGGGTCAGCATTTATCTGATCCAAGTCATCTTTGGAGCAGTGGATATACCAGCCAAAATCGTGGTTACAATTTGCATGAGCTTTTTGGGGCGAAGACCATCTCAATGTGGAGCTCTTGTACTGGCTGGCATAATGATACTCATTAATCTTCTAGTGCCTTATGGTGAGAATTTGAGCCCGCTTGTCAACAAAGAGAGCTAATAATTCAATTTCAGTCTCATAGCTATGTTTTTATTAGCTGTTATTCTAATCTCACTCAAATGACATTTGAACGTCTGTCTGTCTTTCACAGAAATCGAGACCTTGGTATTTAAAGTTTGCTAATCATGTAACTTTGTATCCGTAAATGTTGTTGTCGTGCCTGTGCAGACATGCAGATGTTACGCACCAGTTTGGCAGTGGTCGGGAAGGGTTGTTTGGCTGCCTCCTTCAGCTGCTGTTACCTTTATTCTGGAGAGCTTTATCCCACGGTCATCCGGTAATTAACCTCCCTGTCATCACCCTCCAAGTGTCTTAAAACGACTGTAAAACTTTCCTATGATTCACTCTTTAAATGTGGTTATCCATCATTTTGTTCTTTTTTAACTGCAATAACCAGAACTGCAAATTATATGCGTTTTACAAGCCCTATTGATGATGGCTAATGCAATTTTCTGTTTCATCCTCTCAGACAGAGCGGAATGGGTTGGGTGTCGATGATGGCTCGTCTGGGGGCAATGGTGGCTCCTATGGTGCTTCTTTCCGGGGAGGCTGTACCATGGCTACCTGGTTTAATCTATGGAGGGGCTCCAATTATCAGTGGGATCTTTGCCTACTTTCTCCCAGAAACCCTTGGAATGCCTCTTCCAGATACTCTCCAGGATGTGGAGGACAGGTAGTTGCCTGAATATACTGAAGTTAAACATTAGTTCTTGTTGGAATTGATCCAAGACATTCTGCAACACTAGTGAGCAGAATGCTAAGTTAAAAGTTAACTATATGACGTTTTAAGTGTGAATGTGTAACAAATTGTTTTTCTATCCTTTCACCTATTGCAGAGGTTTCAGGCGGACAAATTTCAAAGACTCAATTGTGAAAGAGGATTTGGCCCCTAAGGACCCCTGCACCATCCAGCTAAAAGAGTCTGTTTGAGAACCCACTCAGTTCAGTCTTGCTGACTGTAACGGACAAATGTAGATTGTTATCGTACAGAACAGAAGAAATGTATCAGTATTATATCATGGAAACAGTCAAAGGCTTTGTAACACTGTGTCTAAACACGACCGCATCCAGTGTAGACAAACATTTTAGGTATAACAGGTTTTAAAGGGTTCTATTGTCTTTTGTTGTGCCGTGTCGTACCGGTGTGGTGTGAGGAGTCTCATCTATTATACATGATGCAGTTCTTATCTTTCTTATAGGAATTACTGTAAATGAAAATAATGTACTTTAATAGAGCAAACCATATCTAAAGCAGTGAAGATTCTTTGTATGTTTTGAAATATGTTGTGTGTGTGAATTTCTTACCTGAACTATAAAAATACATAAACAGTTTTCAGTGTTTTGATAAAAAGTCCAATGTATATTAAATAAAGTGAACTTTTTTTTCCTGAGTGATGAAATATCTTGTACCTCCTCTGCAGAAATGACTTTTAAGGCAAATATTCAAAAATGAAAACTAATAATTCAAAAAAATATCTGTATTAATTTTAAACACTCACTGAGGGAGCTTGTATAGGATTTAATATAAAAAATTTAGGGACATTTTTCCGGACAGGGATTACCAGTGTCTAAATTTAAGGAGGATCTAATGACAGAAATGCAACTTAATGTCTTCAGAGGTGCATAAAGACCGTATGAAGTGTTACGTTTTTCATACCGGCAAAGAAGCGAAATTATGATGACATCTTAGTCCTCTCTCAGCCTCCATAGTGCTTCGAAAGGGAGGTGGTGGGAGTCGGAGTGAACCTATTCACAACCTAACCACTATCCATCCATCCATTTTCTACCGCTTATCCGAACTACCTCGGGTCACGGGGAGCCTGCGCCTATCTCAGGAGTCTTTGGGCATCAAGGCCCTAACCACTAGATACTGATAAATTTCACTGACTGGTCCTTTAAGCCAGGACTAGGCCTTTGTTTATTTAGAAAATTGATGTAGTTGTAACCAACAATACTTGTGTGCATTTTGAGACAGCACAACGAACTGATGTATTTTAAGACATGTCAGTGCAAGTTGTTTTAAGGACTGTCTTGATCCCTGTCCAGGAAACTGAACCTTAAAGTAGGCCATATATTTAATATTTTTGCTAAAGAAAATGAAAAAAAAAACATGTAAATGTTACTGTACTGTAGGACCATATTACATAATATGCTGGTAAGTGCCTAAATCTCTGACGATGACTGTCTAAAAGAACACGTTCTGCTCGGCTTGCCATGTATAAGAAAGCATTAACTTTTTAAAGTTTTCTGTTATTATTTAACCATACGCATCAAAGCACTTGCCTGTCAGTGTTATCTAACAGACGCATTAGTGAAACAAGTGACGATGCAAACTTGTTTTTAATTGAAAACATTCAGGCCCCAAAAAACTACATATCCCATGAGCGCTTGCGGAATTCTTACAGCACTTCCGGTGCCATTTCCTGTTCCTGTCCGTTACGCTCATTCGCTTTCAGAGAAGCAAGATGTCTGGACTTTTAAGAGGACTCGCTCGAATCCGCACCGCACCGGTTCTGCGTGGATCATCCATAACCCAGCGAGCGAACATCGCCACACGACCAGCCAAGGAGTCTATTGGTCTCGCTGTAAGTCTTTTCTAAAGAGAATATTGTTTTCTTTGAATCTCTAGACGAGCACGCCATTACCTCCTTGGCATTCACCTTTAGATTCGAATCGGATTATGTGACCAGTTGAAATATAGAGATCCGGTTTGGCTCCGTTTTAATGAAGATGTTTTTTATGAAAAGACCACCGACGCATTTTCGATTTTTTTTCCGATTCAGTGTGTTTTTGGGTCCAAAGTTAAATTGACATCTGTGATATGGAAGGTCGTGGCAGAATAGCGCCGCCTCAGGACGATAGAAGTACTTAACGTTACACAAGCGCACTTAAAGAATGTTAGGTTATTTACAACACAACTTACTTGTTTTTTTTAGCTATATGCGTAAGTTAATCATTAGTTTACACAATAAACAAGATAAATAATACGTTTCATAAAAAAAATATTTTCCATAAATTGTTAAAGGATGCAGGTTATTACATTAGAGAATGTTAAATGCTAACAGTTGTGTTTGTTGCTTGCAATGACAGTATGCATTGACATCAAAAAAAGCAAGGATGTATACCAACAAGTAACTTCCCTAACAAATGTTTGCATGATTTTTTTGTCCTTTGACAGGAGACAGCAGTTGGTCTGACAATGTTTACCATCGCTATCCTGGGACCAGCTGGGTGGGTTCTGGCCAACCTGGAAAACTACAGAAATAGGGGTTCTGCTAAGTGATCCACCAGTCATGGACTGAAAGCAGTTTGACCGATTTTATTGCTTTTATCGCATGTTGGGACCACAATCCCACTGACCTTCATCCTACCTGAACAACTTGTCTCCTTGTGCACCCAGCTACCTCTCCATGCGACCATTTACTATTCTCCAACCATTCCGGTCTTATACCGAGCATTTTGCTCTCTGTTAAAAGCTGTAATACATTACAATGGGTGATTGAATTGTCTTTACATGGAGCCTGTTACATTGGAAATAAACCCTTATTTAAATCTTAAGTCTGTATTGTCTCACTGTTATGTATTATATGTTCTCGTATGACGGTGTTAAATATCATGCTTTTCCATACGTTTGCAATTGTAAGGTAATTTTTTCAAAATATATCACAATTAAGATTTGTTAGTATTGGATTGGATATTTATATATAATATTTACATGTTTATGTTAATACAGTAATGTTAAAATTTTAAAACTCTATAAACTATTTTGCCTAGGAGTGGATAAACGTATCTTGACATGATCAAATGTTGCCTTGCTATAAAACAAAAAATAGCGTGTCATAAGAACATTACAACCGGAAGTGTCTTCATCTCGAGCGCTTCCAGTCAGGTGACCGGAAATGAGTGTTCAGCAAGAACATGGCGGAGAAGCAACAGAAAGAGATTTCTTCAAAAGAGAGTGATGGTCAGAATTGCTTTATAACAGGTTCCTACATATGTGTTATTACTGCGCGTTGCACTTGTTTAGCTGTTATGTTATTTTTTTTAAGTAAACCACGCGAATAGAGCGCATGAAGCTAGCTGGCGACTAATCTGCTAACAACAATAGAGAGTTCATTGTTGATGTTTTACAACACACAGTGCGAAATAAAGTAAATTATTTCCGTAATGTTACCGTTCCGGATACGAAGATAGTCCCCATTTATGTTATAGAAATCACGTGCAATGTTACATTAAATATTAGACTAGAAGTAAGTTTTGGGAACACCGTTACATTCTTCGCAACGTTAGTAGCATACATGATGTTTAATGCGACTAATGGTAATGATACACATTTGCACTTAAATCTATTTATTCTTTGACAGGGCTGAATTGTCTTGCATATGATGAGGCCATTATTGCACAGCAAGATCGAATTCAGCTAGAGGTAATTGTTTTGTGTTGCTGTTTTCATTGTGTGAACACATGACGTCATGATGTGAAAAACTTGTGATCCACACTGCAGCCCTTTACACACACAAGGACATAATACTGAGAATACACATATTTACCAAATTAGTTAAGTTACTAAAATCGTGCAAATGATTAAAACGACAAGAGGTTGCATGGATTATATTTTAACCCAGTGTGCTTGTTATTATAGATAGCCACCAGTATTTCTCTGGTGTCGGAAAGAAAGGATTTGGCCATCCTCAAGAAAGAGTATGCCGAAAACGACATTGTTTACCAGAAGAAAATACAAGTAAGAACACTTTTTCAGCAGTAATTTTGTTAAACAGTGTGAGTAAAGCATCTTGTTTGGCATCATCTCCTCGCCCAGCTGTTATCTAGTAATTATCATTACGCAGGTGTGTGTTAGTGCTGTTGTCACATAACCCGAAGGGAAAAGAGAATCTAATGTTTATTTATGAACATATATCAATTCCAGCTTTCTTCATGTTCTTTTCAGTAATGTTAATTATTGTGTCAACAGGATTTAGAAAAGAAGTACATAGCCATACGCAAAACACGACCAGATGGAAATTGTTTCTACCGAGCCTTTGGTTTCTCACATCTGGAGTCTTTACTTGACGACAGCAAAGAATTACACAGGTAACCTCCCAGCCTACATTTAAGTACATTGGATTACACTGGTAACTAGGCATAAAGTAACGATTGGAAATCTGAAACACAAAGGGATATTAAAGTATGTCACCCAGTTTTTATTTTTGTGACGTAACGATAAGTAGCTATCCCTTTTTATTATAAAGTCTCATTGGTACCCTCTTAAATATGCTCAGATTGGCTGTGGTTATATCAAGCAGCATTTTCCCTTCAGTTTGGACATACAAATTAACAGCATCACACCTTGTTAAAGGAATAGTTCGCCCCGAAATGAAAAGGTTGTTCCAAATCTGTATATATATCTTTGTTCTGAGGAACACAGACCAAGATATTTTGAAGAATGCTTTAACCAAACAGTTATCTGCAACCATTGACCACCATAGTAGTAAAAAAGCTTCATAAATTTCTTTGTTATGTTGAACATAAAGGTGAAACTTTGAAGGATGTAGTAAAGCAAACAGCTATGAGGTACTTTTGACTACCGTTGTCATTTCTCTTACTACGGATGCCAAGAACTGTTTGCTTTTCTACATTCTTCAAAATATCTTCATTTGTGTCCAACAGAACAAAGAAATATTTACAGACTTGGAACAACTCGTAAATGACAAAATTTTTGGGTGGGGTGAACTGCCCCTTCAAGCCTAAATGTATAGAGTAAAGAAAGCCTGGTAATGGTCGCAAATCGCTGCTCGTACCTTCGTGCCATTCCTCTAAAATGTGGTTTTGCAGTGATTTTGCACTCCTCTAAATTGTGGTTACGCAACTCGGCAGGTTCAAGGCGATTGCTGCCAAGAGTAAACTGGATTTAGTGAGCCAAGGATTCACAGAATTCACCATTGAAGATTTTCACAACACAGTAAGAATTTTCTTCAAATGCAGTTTGCTGTGTAAATTTTCCCTCCTAAATGTATGTCTTCATATCTGTTTGATTGTAGTTCATGGACCTGATTGAGACATGTGATAAGCAACCGTCTGTAGGAGAACTGCTTAGCTCTTTTAATGAGCAGAGCGTGTCAGATTATATCGTTGTGTATCTGCGGCTGGTGACCTCCGGCCACCTGCAGAGAGAAGAAGAATTTTTCCAGCACTTCGTAGACGGCGGCCGCACGGTTCGAGAGTTTTGTCAACAGGTAACAGTGAACAACATGCAATTTTGAGAATATTTTCAAAAAGAAGAGAAGAGATGTTTTTTGAGATTTTTTAAAATCAGTTAAAAGTTTCAAGGTAACTTTGTGTAGTCACATACTCAATATAACTGCAATACTTTAATCACAATAGAATATATTGCAGAATTTTTTGTCATACAGTGTTTAATGAAGTAATCCTTTCCTCAATGACTTTGCAACATTTAAGCCTGTACGTCCCTCTGTTTTGACCAGGAGGTGGAGCCAATGTCCAAAGAGAGTGACCACATTCACATCATCGCTCTGGCTCAGGTCTTAAATGTCTGTATCCAGGTAGAGTACATGGACAGGGGAGAAGGAGGAACGGTCAATCACCACATCTTTCCAGAAGATGGGGACCCCAAGATTTTCCTCCTCTATCGACCGGGCCACTACGACATCCTTTACAAATAGCAGTTTTGCACCTGTTGGCTGCTTATGGCTCATTTGTCTCAGTGCTGTGGGTTTAACTCAACTCTAAACCTGTGAAATGTGAACATGAGTGAACACTCAACATTACAATTTTCTCCTATAAAACTCGGATGCACATTTTTGGATAATCTATGATACCAGGCACTGGACATTGTACAGTTTTCTTTGTATAACCTGCAACATTTTTGTTACAGTTGTATATACAATACATTATTAACATTTGGTTTGGTTTATTTTCTTGTAGTTAGACCTCCTGTCATTTATGATAGAAAAGGAACTGCTTGTTTGACTGTATTTGAATTTCATGCGAATAAAAAATGTGCAGTAGGCATAGTTTGTATGGCCAAATTATTGTTTATTGTGACGTAGGTTAAAACAGGTCTTTATTATGGCCGGGGTGCAGTTTGGAATCGGCCCACAACACACATATGTCCTCTTATAGGAGAGCTTTGAAGAAGTTTGTCTCCGTGTCATCCTTGGCTTCCAGCAGTTTCACAGAATCACAGAATGATGGAGGGATGAAGACCTCAGGGTCCTCTATTCCATTGACTAGGTCATAGAAGCTACAGTAAGAGAAAATGGGTTAACGCTTGTCCAAAATCTGAAACAATACTCATGTCAATCTTAAGCTTCAGATTTTAGGCTTTAGGACCCAGGAATGACATTCTTATCAACCAACCAATGCCCTTTGATTTAAAAAACAGTAGAAATTATTTCATTAGTGTATTTAGTTTTGTCAAACATGTATTTACCAATCAAAATTATTTTTTGAATGTTATTATTGAAAAGAACACAGTGTTTTACTTGAGTTTGATGTTTACTGAGTTGAGAACAGGATTAAGAAATGGTGTTTTACAGCGTTCGTAAGGCACCCATTTGTTGTGATTTATTCATGTGCGTGTGATTCATGCAAGAAAACAGCTCTGATCAGAGGAAGAGAAAAGTGTAAACACGTGTAATAGGTTAAGAGGCAAAAACAGTTGCGTAATCTCCTGATGTTCTTCATCAGTCTACGTTTAGGTCAAAGACAAGATCGCAGGCATGGGTATAAAAGTGTGACTTTGGTTATAATGGAAAACAGGAAAACAGAACTGGTAACAGTGTGGGACAGACCAAACACTAACCTTGTCATGATGTCTACATTCATTTTCTCTGTAAAATAGATGCTGTAGATAGGCAGACAGCCAAACTCAGTGAAGGTCATGAAGTAGTGCTCTGCAGAAGAAAAAAAGACTACTAGTTAGGGAAAATAAATTTGGTTTAGCTAAGCAAAAACAACTTTTGTTTTGTTTCATTGTGTTTAAAAACAATACATATTTTATATTTTACAGCAAAGTATTACATATATGTTTTATTGTTTTTAGTAAAACATTAAAAAAAAATCTGCTTTATTAAAATGTCTGGCTTTATCAGAGACAATATACACTATTGAACAGTGGTGCAAAAAAGTAAGAATAAATAGATATACTCAGTAACTGCTGTATATGCCTCAATGAACATACCAAAAACTTGTAGATAAGTTGCAAAGGGAGGATGAAATATATGCTCACAAAATGAATATCGCTGCTGTCCTTTTAAAATCTCATATCTCCATAAATTGTGATTTTTGTCCTTAAATCAATATTATTAGTCACCCTTTATGTTTTTCACTGCATTTCGCATATATCTAAAAAAAATATTAAAAAAGGGCTTGTCAACTTTGACAACAAAGAATTTTATCATTTAAAAGTTTTCATTTCCATTTCCAGAATAACAGATACTTTGGGCATCCAAGGTTTCAGAAGGACAGCGACAATATGTGAGAATCGTGTATAGTTTAAATAGAAAAAGAACAAATCAGTCATCATTGGTTCTGTAGTATACCAACATGTTATAAACACTAATGGTTCCTATAAGAACATCATTCAGAATCAGCAAATAATATCATCTTATACCTTTTGTTTGAGACACAACTCCTTCCCAGTTATTAACAAGCAGTCCTTCTCCTGGTCTAGAGCTGCTACCCATGACTAACTGATGCAAAAAGTGGGCATCATGGGGAACCTCGATAGGTGCGAACGGTTCCTTTAATGCCGTCTTTACACAGCTCTGGTTGTGATAGTGAATATCATATTTGACACCCTGTGGAGTTACAACACATTTACAAATTATGCATTATCTTCAATTCATATTAAAAGCTGTGGTGTTTGACTGTACCTCTCTGAAGTGTAAAAGCCTGTCTGCAAAGATGGTCTTGTTGTCTTCCTTTCCAAAGGCTACAACGCGAACATTTTGACCAATGGCATCATAATAGAATTTCTCATAAACACGGATCTTCTCCCCTGGGACGAGCTGTGTTTGAATAGAAGAAAGAGATGTTTCTCACAGCCTGAAAATGACACCTATAATACTTTAAATGCTCTTTTCAAGCCAGTCCCATACCACAGTCAGTTTCCCCTCAAGCAATGGAGGAGCCCCTGGAATTCATGAAAGTTAAAAAGGTTAAAATATCCGAAACAATCAGTATCAACAAAAGAGCGCAAATTATAACATCTGCTAATGGATACAGAACAATTGTTTATTGTTGAATGACTTTTAAAGGGATAGTTAACCCCAAAATGAAAAGTCTTTTCTGTTTTTTTAAATGACTTTCATCATTTACTACTACTTATTACTTTCTTTCTTCAGCATAACACAAAAGAAAATATTTTGAAGTATGTTCATAACCAAACAACATTGGACCCCATTGACTTCCATAATATGGACACAAAACCACAAAGACATTTTTCAAAATATCTTCTTTTGTGTTCCAAAAGAGGGAGAATAAATGAAGACCGACTTTTTATCTTTTGTTGAACTATCCCTTTGCAGGTCTTTGTTTGTTCATGATACCTAATACACATACAACAATAAATTCATCTGGTCAAATTAGATTTTTTTACACTCTCCTGTTTTACTGTTGAAAAACTGAACATATTAGCAAAAATGTGTTTTGTTCTTATATAACAGGCAAGGACAACAGGTCAGAAAGTCTTACTGCAGGGATGAGGCTTCTGTGCACAGCTGCCGAGAATCAGGATCAGGCCAACCGGGATCACAAACAGGATCTTCATAGTGACCGTAGAGAGCTGGCAAATCAGGAGCCAAAGCAACACCGGCAACCAGCAGCAGTGTGTCCAGTTCTGCTCTGCCCTCTCTTATATAATCAACTTCAGGTCATCACTCCGTGTTTTCCTTCCAACCCACACTGGACATTTTGAGGTATCTGGACAGTAGATTAAAGGTAAAGGTCATAGAAAAAAGTGCAAGAGCAAAATACAATAACCTAATACTGAATGGGAGGTTTGTAATAATGGGCTACTGCCAAGTGTCCTTGATAAGATATTGATTGTCAAGTGTAAATCCTGAACTGGAGTGAACATTCCCTGTGGTCACATGACGCAAACTCAGCATAATGACATCATATTTGTTTTTTTCATTTACTTGCCCTCATTTTTAAGGTTGAACAGGTCAATGTTCAAGAGCAGGTGCTGGTCATAAAACAATTCACTGTGAATGAGAAGAACATATGATCCTAAAAAGCTCTCAAATCTGTTAGAAATGTGTTGGATCTGCACCGAATGTTATCTGTCAATATGTTAACATGACACGCTGCATCGGTCATAAAGATGAATGTGCTTTCTATTATCACCTCGTGAATACATTCTTGTTTACAGACAGCTAGTTATTCATAACACAATGTATTCTTCAACTGCTCCAACAAACAAATGAATACAATCAAATCTCCATCCAACATCAACACAGAAATGTGGCATTTGGCCCAGCAGATTTTTATCAGGGTTCGTGATGCCCCTTGAAACTATTTTAATGAGCAGAGAAACTAAGAACGCAGCTCTTTTGTCCCCATGCAAGTTGTAAATCTGCGTGCATGTACAGGTTCCCCTGACACCTACACCAATGCAAATAAACGTTTTTTTTGACTGATGTCCATCTGAATTTTTCCGGGGTAAGAAAGAGAAAATCAAGCCTCGGCGTGTAGAGCGCATATTTATCCACTGTGCTCTTATCAAGAGGGCACATCAAAGAAATTCACTTTTGTTCAAGGAGGTCTTGTGTTACACCTCATTTCCTTTGATATATAGGTTTACACGGTTTGAATTACCATTTTGATTGCTTCTTTACAGCAGTCAAAGTACAACACATATAACACATGTCTGTCAGGAGATCCATGAAGCTCGTGTGACCTCTTTGATGTCAGAATGACAAAGAAAGTTACTTATTATGGGCTAAAGATTAAAAACACAGTTAAATATTATTTTGTGTACGATGGAAGTTTGAGCTTGTGTAAAATGTTGTTTTGTTTCATTAAAACTCTTATATGTTTTTTTTTTTTTTTTAATTGGTTTGAATTTTTGGCAGGGTTGTCCGTTATTAAATGCTGGGCTTTGAGGCCTGAAACTTTAAACTCATTTGGCACAGGTACATCCAACACATGGTTTAACGCACCAATAAACACCAAACTGATGGTTCTAGCTGTTGTTGACTTGCTATTGCACTTGCACTACTGCGTTATAGTAGTGAGTTTATCAGCAGATCAGTGATTTAAACGGCTATAGAGCCAGCTATGGAGTTATCAAATAGTCTATTTCTTCTTTCATCAAATGATCTTCTTCAGTTATGGCCCCAGTGATTTTAATAGTTTATATTAAAATGCTTAGCGATAAAACAACTTCTTAAATCTAAACTCAATATTTTTGTGATAGTTCTTCACTGAAGCAAACCTTCATTATAAACAGTTTTACAATAGGCAAGTTGCACAAGATGGCGCTTGTGAGATTTTGCGACGCCAGAGTCAGCAGACTAATTTCTGACCGTACAAAACCATCGAGTTGTTTTGGCTCAACGAAGTGCTTAGCAATGTAAAGAGGGTCTGTCATATCCCTGATATATTACTATCTTCTTTTTTATCTAAAAAAACACCCAGATTTACCGGCCAAAATCCTCCTTTCCCCATACAGCATTATTCAGAAACTAGACTGCCAACCCTGGCATCTAAAAAACTCACTGGCGCCGCCATCTTGTGCAACTATCGAATTGTATGATTAGCAATTTTCAGTCTAACTATTCTAGAACAGTGGACTTCAACCTTTTTGACTTTAAGACCCCTTCTTGCCTACAACGATATTTGAAGCCCCCCACTCACCATTGTACACAATAAAGTATTGAAGAGCTTGGCACAACAAGAAAGATGTCTCAGCTTTTGCTTGATTTAATTTAAAACATCCTGAAAGATTTAGTAAATTTCTTAGTTTACATTTTCAGTTTTCTTGTTTTTACAGTTAACTGGGTGCAAAAACTTGACACAAAAATTAAGTAAAATGTACTTAATAAGTTATAGAAATTTACTTGTGTGCAAAACTTCTTTTTACAAAAAATTAAGTAAATCCTGTTGTTATTTTTTACAGTGTAAGAGTCCCTGGCCCTAAAGAGTCCCTGGTTAAAGGTGCTGTGATATTTTTGGGGATCTATTTAAAGAAATGCAATATAATATACATAATATGTCTTCAGCAGTATAAAGACCTTACATAATGAAGCGTTATGTTTTTATTACCTCAGATTTAGTTATTTCTCTCTTGAGTTATTCTACCGGTCCCCTTGCATGGAATTTGTCATGTAGCCCTAAAGGATCAACTGCTCTACAGAGCGCGTTTCTGAACATGTTATCTCCTCAGACAAAGAAGTTAAAACGTGACGACATCTTTGTCCTGTGTCGTCAACCGTAGTGCTTTAAAAGGGAGGGGTGGAGCGAGCCATTGGTTGCAATTCTCAAACCCATTTTTATATAATATTTCATCAATTCATAGGTTAACCAGTGCCTGCTATACGCTTCCATTGTAATTCCTAGTAATGAAGAAGTAACTTCTGATGGAAATAATTTTCTGTGGAAATCTCCAGCAGGACACTGGTGCTGTTGATAGACATAACCCAGAATATTTTTTTCAAGGGGTATTTAGCATTCAGCATAAGACTGATTACAGTTTTAGGTTACAATACGCTGCTCGGCGGCCAAGTTTTTGCAAAAACGATGAAATGGCCATTTATTCAGTGATTGATGTGTGTTTTGTTTCATCAGGACCTATGTAAACCATCAGATGTTGCAGACCACAGTTTCGCAAGCACCACAGTCCACCAGAGATCACAGAAACATCCGTCATGTGCTGCCATGTATCAAACGTAAAACAATGAAGAGATGCGTTGTAGCAGATCGTGTGGAGGCTGAAGATCCAGAGGATCGGTAGCAGCTCAGACTTCACAAAAGCGTGGTCTCTCCATCCAGTCCTGTCATGTCAAGCGATTAAATATGCAAAGATAATTAACATTCCTTGATGTGTTGTCATAAACTAATGGCCTTTACAAGAATAGTTCAGCCAGGAATGAAAATTGAAAAATGAAAAATGAAAAATCATTTACCCTCATGCCGTTCCAATCCATTTTGTTCAAAAAAAGAATTAATATCAGAATGTCTATGCCATACTTTCCCAAAAAACATGGAAACGTGGAACAAACGTATGAGTTTGAACTCATATTGGTTTATGAAAACATAAAAGTGATTACATGACGACACAGTGCTGTGTGTAATTTTTTGGAGGATCTGTCTTTAGAGGTGTATAATGAAGGGTTATTATTACAGAATGAGCAATTTCTATCTACATAGACTGCAGGTCCCCTTCACAGACTGTACAAATATGGAGGTAGTGTCCGTGACGTCACCTATAGGTTTCTGAGGAGCTGTTTTGAAGCTTAAAGTGGGTGGAGCCGGTTGTTGGCATATTAGCAGCGCGCCACTCCCGGATAATCGATAATGGTCAAAGAGGCAGAACATGTTTGGAGCAGAGGCGCCCGGTTTGCTGGAACCACTTGTCACTCTATTGGTCATGCACCTAATTTACAGAATTTTTAGGCTTATTATAAGTTCAACGGGTGAGTTATAGAAAAATTCACCCTCCTCACAGTTGTCATGAAGGGTAAAATTAGCTATATAGACCTTTTTTCTTGTACCAGGCTATAGTCGATGAATTGCTGCTAAATCAATTCCGTGTTGGTTTCACGAGAGAGATCGGAAGGTTGCCGCTTGGTCCCCTTACACAGAATTCATTATGTTGTTTCTAAGGTAGCCATGGACAAACTACGCTACAGAATGCGTTTCGAAAAATACATAATATAAGTAAAAACATGACAACATCTTTGTTCTGTGTCAGCCACCGTAGTGCTTCAAAAGGGAGGAGCGAGGGGTGGATTGAGCCATTGGTTGCGCAATTTGCAACCTCACCCCTAGATGCCGCTAAAATCTCCTCGTGTCTCCTTAAAGTTTGACTAGTTTTCTTGCATCATTCTGTCACGTTTTTCTTGCCTTTTCAATTATAAAGCAGGAGTATAATAGCATGTCTGGGGTGTATAATTTACTATTTAACTGCATTGAAGTTTTTACTGTAGCTGTCAGAACAGATACTTGATCTCGCTGCCAGACTCCTGGTTTATGTTGAACATTTTATCAGAGGAGAATCCCTAAAAGACTTTCAATAAGAGTGCATAAACATACACCGAAAACATACACTGAAGTGATGTTTTGAGATTTGTGTGAGTGTGGGAAAGATGCATGATGGATTATGCGGATTGAGGTGTGCCTTGTCGAAAACTAAATTTAGGTTTGAAAGAAGTTGGCAGGTCCAGTTTACAGATTTTATGAACCTTATTGATGGATAGGAGGCATCATGTCTCTGCTTGTTGCAACATTGTAAGCTTTGATGGGGAAATGCTGTTTACCTACGATGTTAGATGTTTTTCATTGCGGCATTTCCTCATATCTTCAATCCTTCCATTCATTTTTTAAACGGATATCAAGTCGAATAACATCAATTGTATCAAGGTTTTGAAAGCCTTCATTTCAAAGCCTTGTCTAACTCGTGGAAATATTTACACATACACATGGCCGCAACCGAGAAAACATGCGTGCGTGTGGGAGAGAGGCACATTTATGTTTACTAACAAACTCCAGGTCAGTTGAGGTCGTCCGAGTTTTTATTGTACGTGTTTTATACATTTTTACACAACATCTAACAAATCTGGGTTATTTTTCAGGAAGGGTCAAAACGGGACGAACCGAACTGTTAAATGAACCTACTCTGGGTTGTTTTAAGCCATTGTTAGGTAGACGCTTTAATTGGTCGGACGCTCCTGGACTGTGTTTGGTTATAATATAAAAATTTATTTTATTTTTAAATTGTATTTATATTAAAATGTTCTTGTATAGTATTAAAGTGCATTAAAACTACTCAAATATCATTGATTCTTTAACGTTCTCATTTAATTAAGGCCTAGTCCTGGCTTCATCTAATCCTTGTTCGGGACACCGCCCCCCCCCCCCCCCCCCATTCTGGGGTTGTCCCTTTTAGCCCAACACAAGTTAAAAACACCTATTGTTTTTTACTGTGAAATACTTATTGGAATTGAATTGTTCCTTATATGCAAATTTTACACTTTTGCTGTATGCCAACTGCTGACAGGATAGCGGTTGTGGTTAAATTGTTTTGTTTAAAGTTCTTAAGAAACAGGACATCCTTTCTATTAAATACAGCTATGATTCAATTCATTTCCATTATGAAGTTATTTAGGAAATCAAAGCACATCCCTCACAGAGCACCTGTTGTATTGTAAAGCAAGTTTGAAAAATAAATGTGTCAGAACGTTTGTTACCATATCTCATATTAATGAAATCATGTTTTGTCTAACAGATGCTTGGCAACTAGTGGATGGGAACAGACATGCCAGATCATTTGAGAAATTATTACACATTGTCAAGGTGAAGCAACATTTGCAAAGTTTATAACCCACATGCCTCTCCTATCAGGTATCCCGGAGAGTAAAATTTCCCACACCTTCATCTTAAAATGAGAGCTCACCAGAGAGAACATGCCAAACATGTTCCTTTATCCTTTCAATTATTATGTCGTCTCACAAGGAACCACATCTCTGCATTAAATAAAAGCTGAAGGCAGCGAGTTTATCATTATGATTTATATAAACCGTAAAAAGTGGAGTTCACGCCAAGAACATACACATTCAATACAGGTTGTAGAAGATGCTTGTAGTAGAATATACATAATTGTTTATGTTGTTGCTACCGTGACTGAAGAAAGACAGATTTGAATGAAATGTGATCAATGGTTTTGGTTCAAGACACGATGGAGGTTGGCCTAGTCTTCTTAAAAGAAAAGGCTGACCTCACACAAATGCTCATGGACTGCAGAGTAACATTTCACACACTATTCCCATGGACGTTGTTTATCACAAAACACTTTTCTGTTACCTGCCAAGTACTGAATCTATTGAGTAAATGTAGCTTTACACAACCTAGAGGCTGTACAAACATTCTAGTCGGATCATTCAGATTGTGTTACTTCATAATGTCATAAAGTCGGATTCCGAGCAAGGTTTTCCAGATTAAGATTTGTTGGTTTTACAGCACATGAACTCATTAAGCACGGACCTTCCCCTCAACTGCTCCATATGTGACGGTTAGAGATAACATACTCATCATATGACAGTTTATTGCACTTACCATGTTGAATCAGTCAAACAATCACCTTTTAAAGTTATGAGCGTGAAACTAAAAACAGAAAAGCTGGAGTCCAACAATTAAGTTACCATAAAACCATACGTTCAAGTTTACTTGGCAGCTACAACAACAGTATAGTGAAGCATATGTTTCGTGTTTGACCGGAGAGCGCAGAAACACATAAAACCCAGAGCTGATCAGGGTCATCGAGGAGAAAGAGAAGTGTTGCCCGTGATGAGCCCCAGATGAATGTCTTGGAAATGTTTTACAGGACTCAACACTGCGGCTCAGATGTGTGCAGCTGGACTGAAGGGAACACGTCGCTTGAAGTCACTCTGGTCTCGTTCCTCTGCTTTCTGACTGTTAGAATAATCTGTGAAGGAGATTACCCTAGAAGTGACCTATAGAGTGGCCTTCATTTTTTTTCTTGTGTTAAATAATTTGTGAAACACGGTTTAAAAACTGTAAATAAAATGGGTTTTTGCTTTTGCACTTGACTTAATCATAGGGTGTTTAAAAGAATAACAGTGTACAATTGGGTCCAAATGTCTGAGACCACTAATATGCTTGTATAGTGTGTACTTTTCTAACTTTGTAATCTCTTTTATTATCACACCAATATTTGAGTAGAAAATTGATTCATAATCATTTTATTTCAACATCAGAATTAAAATTACTTAGTATTTGGAAAGCATGTACTTAAGCTGGCATAGATTTCACAAAACCTCATGATCCATGATATCCAAGAATTATTTAAAGGTCCAATGTGTAATTGTTTTGAGGTTATTTTGTCAGAAATGCTTTTAAATATAAATAACAATGTTTTTAGAGGTGTATAAAGACCTTACATAATGAAGGATTACATTTTTATTACCTTAGAGTGAGCTTTTCTATCTACACACAGCACGGGATACACTATCTCCTTCGACAAAGAAGTAAAAACGCAACTATGTCTTATTTCTGTGTCAGCCAACGTAGTGCTTCGAAATGGAGGGGTGGAGTGAGCTGTTTGATGCCATTCACAACCTCTCAACCCGCTAAAACACTGTCACAAAACCAAACAAAAAGTCCCACTAAAAACGTTATTAAATAATATAATAGTATAAATAAATATAAAATATTATTAAAGTTGCATTCAAAGCTTTTATAATGTGAACTCTGCAAACGTCTGATATCGTGGTCAGTATTTGGCATCTGCTCACACACAATGAGTTTCTTTCCAGCATTCCTGGTTTTGTGTCAGTGGAAATGGCAAATCCTTTGGCATGGGGTCGCCGTTTCATCTCTAACTCCGTCAACGGAAAGAGACAGCTGTAAAAATCTGACAGACAAGACGCACAACAGGTCAGATAGGGCACATGTGTCAAAATGATACCAAGAAATATTTTTTCTCATATGAACAGGTGTTTCATTTTATTTATTTTTTTACAATCTATGACAGTGGCGTGTGTCTCTCTTTTTTTAATCCTCTAGCATTTTTCAAGAATGGATATGGGGTATTTCTTTTTTTATTGCTGAATGTTAAAAAAAATAGGAATAAATTCATCTGCTGCTTGTACCATGCACTCATCTAACCTTGACCACAAGGACATGCAGAGGTGAGGTGTTTAAACGTTTCAAGCGAGGGAATAAACAAAAGTAGACGGGTAGAAGTAACTTGCGGTAGGACACAAGCGTCCGTAGGCAGGGGTATGTGTGATGTCACATTTAAACTAACTAGCACTGTCTTTTTGGCATTTGTCAAACATACAAACAAGACCCAAAATACGTGTGTGTTTGGGGGAGAGTCATTCTTTTCAAACTTCAAACAAAGTTGCATCTTCATTTAAAAAATAAAACGATATTTCATTCGGCTGTTACAATACAGCATTTAACCCCTTGGAGAGGATCTAACTTACACATTATTGGCTTTTCACCAAAATAACCACAACTCACTTTTTATGGAAGAAGTACATGAATACATATTTAGCACATATCTGTCTACTTCTAAATCTTGCTCCAATATTTGGTGTCGATTTATGTGCCTAACCCGATGGACTCTCTTAACAAGAATATTCTTTCCATCTTTCCGATAAGCAGGCAAGCTGTTGCAAACTGTGGACGCTCTTAGTAGCAGGTGAAGATAGTTGCTTATTATACAGTAATACACTTCATCTCAGGCGTTCTTCTCAATGCAGACACAGTCAATGCAGCTGTTTGGTTTGGTCTGGACCCAGCGAGTGCTTCAGAATGAAGATGGAGGCATGGCTTTGTACTACAGTTGCATATGAAAAATAATGGTATGACTTTAATGAGCATACTTTAATGATAACCAGTAGAAGAACGGACTGCACTATTTGGTGCTTTGCTGGTTGTGAATATGAAACAAATATGAATATGTGGAAAATAAATGGACTTAAAGACATTACATGCGATTTTCATCTCAAAACAATGAAATTCAGTTTAACACAAGTAGAATAATAAGTTTGCATATTTTGGCATTTCAATGACCCCTATTCAATTTCACAGCTAATCGTGTTGTGTTAGTGTGGTTGGGGGCTGTTCACACAGGACAAAGAGCAGCGGAACTGAACAGCATTTATACGTGCATTAATATGAATGCTTGGCAATTGGAAAATATGAATATCCCTTTCAGAATTGATCTGCCATAGCTTTTTAACTGACAGGTGTCAACTTGATTTAACACCCAGCATCCTAAAATTGTGGCATGGGAACTGAAATTCATTAGGAGATAAGTGCAAAAAGCATCGATCTCCTATTTAAAACATCTTCGGAAACCCACAATTTAGATTTTACAGAGATGCTAAAATATAATGTTACACTATCATAACAGGAACGAGACCAAAATACACCATAAAATTTGATATAAAAATCTATATCGCCATCTCTGTTGAAACATTAAACTACAGGTTACTTTACAAACTTTTCCCTACATGGGTGGAGTCAAATGACATAAAACTAAATTTCCTGTAAAATCTGACCCAACAGCTCATTCTTATAACTCACATTGATTATTTAACTGTTATCAGTACAATGATAGAAAAACCTAGTTAAAAAACAATAATATTACAGCAGCTGGGGCTCCAGAAAAACAACGTACAATAACATATCTTGCTAAGTAAAATTACATATTTTTCATGATATTATACACCCAACTTGTAAATGTGCATATTATTTATAGAATTGAAAGTTTTTTTACAGCAATTTCTAATACGTGAAAATTCTGTAAAAAAATGTTCTGTGTATTATAATTATTGGTGTAAAATTGCAAAAGGAGATTAATGGGATTTTTCAAGTACTTGTCAAGAAAATGAAATGAGAAAAATAAGAACTACATGTACGGCCTCATTTATCTTCTGCAATTTGGTCGTTTGCCGACAACTTAAGTATTATAGAAAATACCAAAAATAGCGCATCCTGTGTGAACAGCCTCTTATGTTTCCTCTCCTGGAGTACCAGGACCAAATGGAGAACAGGCATGTCCGCCGACCTTACGTCAGTCTCTCTTCAGTCCTGTGCTAGAGGAAGATGTGCAGTGGAGTAAAGTCCTGAGACGCTGTGAGACTTTCCATCCCTCCTCCTCTCTCTTTCAGTTTATGTCTATCTCTCTCTGCTGGCCGCACTAACCGGATGGATGTGCTGATAATGAGGGAAGGTGGGTGGGAGACACTATACGTACTTTATTTCTTTGTTATCTGTCAAAAGCTATTAGTACTGACAGGCAAGTTCAACTCAACCAGCTGCTAGCCCGGCCCACGGCGTCGTCACATTTACCCACAATCCCCTTTGCTCCCCCAAGGCTCCCGTGTGACAGACCATACCCTGTAGGGATACAATGCATGTCAAGGCAGGGCAGCTGTGGAAACATCAGGTGCCTGCATGCGTAAATCTAAACAACAGCAGCATATATTTCAGAACCACAGTCAGTCCTCGGCCTCTCGCTCGCTCTGCTCGCGCACCTTGCCACAGCGCGCAGAGGAGCTACACACTGCGATAATCTTTTAATTTGGAATTTTGTCTTGTTTTCTTTAGTCTAAACTCATTAAAGCATGATAAAATTGCATGAGATAAGACATCTTGTTTTCTCAAATTAAACAACTTTTAGTTACTGTTTAAACAGGCGAATCGTATTTGCCAAAGATAAATACACTTCGTTCAAGATGTCTTATCTTACACAATTTTGCCTCTCAAGTGCATTTATCTTACTTTATGGATGTGTTTACCAGAACCCTCAAGACAAAACACGGGCGAACGAAATGATTTTCGCAGCGCCTGTTTGGTCAAATTCTCACGCGTGCATCTTTTCTGCCCAACTTTGGACCGAGGAGTTGGAGCCCCGATTGCATTTGTCATTGATTTCCTGTTGGCAAAGCAACATGATCATAAAACATCTTGGTGGATCAAATTCATGTAAACATACACCTTATGTTAGAGTGGTTTATATTGCATGATGGTGGGGGGGGTGAGGGATGGGGGGTGTAAAAGAGGGCAATGTCACAGTTCAAATGGGGGTCAGTTCCCAAAAGAACACAAACTGGAAAGGAAATCAAGGGAAAAGGCCAAAAAGAGACAACGAAAACGAGTATAAAAAAATGAGGCGTCCGTATAAGAAAGGCTACAAAAAACTCCACTGGCCCTCTGGGGTCAGCATACAGCAAAAGGCACCACAATATTACTCTATTTTTTCTTAAGTTGTGAAAAAATTGGCACATCTTTTTTATGCTGTAAATCAAAATGTACATATAAATAGAGTTTTCCCTATAAAAAAAGTCTTTGCTGTTAACTAGTAGACAACTTTTGCTAAAATGAAAATAAATATTTCATTTGTTTAGAATATTATATAAAATAAAAATATTTCTTATAGGTGCATGTCTATAGTAGATCGACTTTGTGGATAGGTGGCGGTCTCTCTAGTGGGGTGCATTGTCCAGTTTGGGGCGCGGGTGCGTCAGTCTGGTCTGTGTGCTGGCACGAGGCCCGTGCCGCCCGCTCTGGGCGTGAGAAGTCCGTGTGTCGGGTGCTGGCCTGTAGAGGGCGGAGGACTCGGCGGCGTTCATGTTCTGCATACTGAGGAAGGGCGTGCTCTCACCTTCCTCCTCCTCTGAGTCACTGTCTGACAGGCAGCTTCGTGAGCCCAAGTCCCGGGACGGCTGGTAGCCACGCGGTGCCACGTGGCCGTTTAGTCTGGACCTGCGCCAGTGCCGACTGCTTCTCTTTGGTTGCTCCATGGAGGAGAGGTACTCCTGGGTGCTCTCGTACTCCTCGTCTTGAGCGAGCCGGTAGGGGCTGGAGGGCAGGCTGCCGGTGCTGTCTCGCAGGTAGCTGCCGCGCTGCTGTTGCCGGTAGGGCTCGTGGCCCCGGGCCTCGTGCAGGGGCACCTGGTAGCGACGCAGCAGGGGCTGGTCCTCCTCCGGCGGGTAAGGAGCCTGGGCGGCGGGAGGCAGAGACATGGCGTGGCTGGCGTTGGGAGACGTGATCTGGAAGGTAGGCACCGACGGGGGCAGTGAGTAATGGAAGTCCACAGGAGACAGGCGAGCGGGCGTGGTCAGGGCCGACACATACCTGCGGTGAAAGAGAGAGACAGAGAGAAAGACAGAGAGAGAGAGGAGGACGAGCCAGAGCAGGACAGGACAGAAGAAGGTTGTGTGGAACAGAAGAAAATGAGTCAAATGTTTTCAAGTACAAAATTGAAGCACAGGGATCCGCTACCAAAGCAAAAAGATTTTTACTATCAACTGTATTTCCTCATATTTATTATCATCTGTTTAAACTGTTATTTGGATATTGATTGTGTTTAGTGGGTCATTTCACATTTTTTAAATCGATTACTTGGATCAAACAACGACTAAAAAGCAACCAATAAGAGTTCAGCATAGAAGTAAATTCCTTCAATCTTCCTTAATATGCTTCCCAGGTTTAGACCTCAAGGAGCTGGCTGATAAAATGCCAGGAGTACGATTTTGCAAATTCTAAAGTGAAAACTGTGAAGATGCTAAAACATACAGTTCATTTATTTTTTTTGCTTTTAGTCTAAACATAATTGCCACCATAACAACTGTGTTATTCCAAGACGTGATGGGCTTACTATTATAAAATGTGGAAAAACTATTAATAAAAAATATGTGACCGCTCGGCAGTGTATATTAATATTATAATATCTTGCTCACAGTCCTACAGTTTGCATTTAAAGCGAATGAGAAAAACAACAGGGAACATTGTTGTGACCAGGTGGAACTCAAGATGTTCTAAATTAATCTTTTTTTTTCTCTTCGACTGAAAGGCTGGAAACCACTGTTCTGCAACATCAGTTCTTGTCTCATAGGTTTACAGTATCTAATATACATTAAACCCCACCTTGCAATGGCACTGGACAAATGATAGTGTGTACATTAAGACAAAGCAGCTGAAAGCTCAATAGCAAATGAGAGCAGAAGTATACGCTCCGGAAACAAATGAGGGCCACGTCAAAGCGTCCTGTCCAGTCTCAGAATCTAACTGCTGGACACAACACAGATGGATGACTGCGTTTGCCTTACAACCTCCCTTCTGTTAATGTGCGTCCCGCTAGACTTAATCATATAAACAGACCATTTACTTGACAGAAAAAAACCTCCGATCTGGTCTGAGAGGCTGCGTTTAAACTGAAGCGTATGAATTAACAGCGGCTCTTCTGTCACACATGTGCAGAGCCCGAGGGCAGACAGTCAGGCACACAGCAAAAGGAAGAAAGGTGGAAGGAGAGAAAGCGCAGAGCAAAACACGAGAGACCCGTTTCACCCCTGAGATAATGTGTTGTTCGGTTCTTGTTGACTTAATGAACCCCTCACGGTATAAATCCTCCCGCTTTGGCCCTCGTACGGTGGCGTGGGCGTTTTGCAGGCGAGAGATAACTGTAAATACAGCTGGCCGTGGGCTAGATCCTCTCTGCCTCGATACAAAAACAGCGTATCTGGAACGTTGCGTGACCCTGACTCCCTCTCTGACACTCTCAGCCAGGCCAGAACATCTGTGAACTGCATTATCATGTATACAGTATATATTCAACCACCTCCAGCGAGCAGCATCCACCTGGAAGATATGACGGTAGCTGAAAGAGTGGAAGAACGCCCACATTTCAGAAGCGATGACCTGTGATGACCTAAACTATCGTGAAAAATAAAATATAAGAACTTTAGAATATTATTTTCAATAAAAGTTGGCCAATTTATTAGATATGTATATTTGACTTCCTGGATCGATGTGGACTATATCCACGTGTGATTTATGTCAAGATTATGCTTACAATGAGAAAAAAAGATGTTTGCAAATGGGCTATGATTTTTTTTCCTTTGAATCAAATTATTTTCGAACCCCTTTGGCAAATAGCTTCATCAAATTTAAATGATGTTAGATTTCTCTGAAAGCAAGACTGTGTATCATTTTGCTTAAATATATCAGGTTAAGGATGTTTACATAATTGTTTTGTAAAACGAGACAAAAAAAGCAGGAAAAAGGAAAAAGCTTCATAAAATGAAGCAAAGTAAATATTTAATTCTCTCCTATTAGCCAGACAAATTTTGGGATTTATCCAGCGCTTTAATTTTGTAAAATATTTTTTATTCTCTATCCTTATATCATCTTATACTGACTAGAAGGCAAATATACAGCAAATATAAATTTCCTACTCAGCATTTATGTCTTGTTTTCCAGTACAAATATCAGAAAATTCTTCAACAGAAGGATAGTGACCCATAAAAAAAATTGTTTTCTAAAAGAAATGATAAAAATGAGAGATGCATCGCTACTAAATTTCTCGACCAATACCGATAGCCGATTATTTGAGTCATTTCTGGCGATATGGATACAGATTCTGAAGATAAAATTCATATTTCTTAACTTTCTGAATTTTATTAAGTCACATAAGGATTATTAATATAGAACATCAAACTGATGATGTTTCTTAACATTTTCTATATACAGAGCACAAATTCATCGCATTTCTGTCCTAACAACACGATCTATCGGCCCTGATTATCGACTATTTTTAAACTAACGCCCGATAAAATTGCTTTTATTGACCAATGCCCATTATTTGCCGATGTATCAGTGTTCTACTCCTAATTGCTTCATAAAGCAAGACTGCTTCTGTAGAAAATGTATCTTAAATTTAGAGTTTTTAGAAATTTGTAAAGAGATATAAGTAAATATAAGTAAAAAGTACTAAATAAGAAATTGGCTTTGTTGCATATGTGACCATATTGGCTATTAAAAAAACATCCAAATGATCTATCAACATAACATACACGGTCCTGAAAGATCACATAGAGCAAACTTATGGGTTCACCATCTCACCCAGTGAACAGATCCCCCACCATACCCATGCAAAACACAAACCAAGCAAACCCTACAAACGTCTTCCACAAGAGTCACGATCCTGCTTAACTTTGGAAACAAACCACGAGTGACACTGCTCTTGAACGTGACCATTTGCTATTGAATCTTTCACGCCACCCGTGCCAGTCTCCAGGGCTTAACAGAGACCACACACAAAACCGCAGACGGTCTTACTGCACACACTAAAACGCTTTTCAGTACCATGGCTACAGATAGGGGGCGCTGAGGCACACCTGTCGCTATGCGGAGAGTCCCCGAGCGAGTCGAATGAGTCGCCGTACTGCAGGGGTGGCCGGTGGGGCTCAGTAAAGCCACAGTGTGCGGCACGCCTGGCCCGCGCCTCCATGCACGCAGGACTGTTGCATTTACTGGTCCCCACTGAGGACGACATCATGCCGGAAGGACAGTCGGAGAGGACGCTGTCTGTTCGCTCCAGACTCCACGTTCTCCCCTCTTGTCTGAGAAAGAGAAAGAAGGGAAGGAAAGAAGGCAGAAGAAGTGCACAATAAAGGGCTTAAGTCAGTGGTTCTTAATGTGTGAAGATGTTTTTATCGGAACATTAATGTATCTGCATGAATGTTTTGTTAATTATTTAACATTAAAAAAAACGTGACATGTTTTTTATAGATTGTAACTTTTAAAACATTTCAATTTCATCATTGGCTCCTGTTAAATGACTAAATCTGTGCCATGACATTGTAACTCAACATTATTGAGTGCCGACATCTGGCAAAAATACTTGGCAACAGCGATGACTGATGATCAGATTATGGCGGTGCGTAACATGCATTTTTTTAAAGAGGGGCGTGATGGAAAAAGAATGATCTGAACCACTGCCTTAACCCATGTGCGCGCGAGAAGCCGTTTGAATGACAAGCGTGAAGCGGGAGATCTGCGAGCCATCACTATGAATAACCCCCGAGTTTCTGTTCGCTCACTCACACCTGTGGCGATTTCATTCTTAATGGAGTGAAATATGGATGCGTGACTCAGATTCCACGTCGAGTCGCACCGAGGTGTGCAGAAATGGGAAAAGAATGCTGAATGAGATGGAAACAGACGCTTGAGTCAGGTAGGGGCCAATTGGAGCGTGACCCTGGTTCTTGATGAGTAAAGCGTGGATTATAGGCACACACACACACATGGATCAGTTGTGGTAAAGGGTTGGTACCTTTGAGTAGCAGAAAGAGCTCGGATTGTGGAGTGGTGAGATCTGGAAGACTGCCGGCTGTCGGGAAAAGGAGGCTCTTCTCCGTGTCTAATGACTCTTTCGGTTGCCGGAATGTTTTTGGAGATATACTACATTTAGAGGAGAAAAAGAGCAAGTCTTTATTTACACGTGCAAGACACTTTCATACAATTTACAGTGCATTCTTTCAAGATACTAAAACGAATATTAAAGACTTCTAGTTAGAAGAGAGACTTACATCTACCATGGGTATCTCCTCAGGACCAGGGCCTGGGTGATTGGGTCCGTTGGCCAAGTTACGGTTTGGGTGGTCCACATACATGTTCTGCCTCACGTGATTGTGCATCTTCTTCCTCTGTTTCCTGGGGGGGAGGCTACAGTGAGGCAGTGTCACTCTCTCATACAACGGCCCACAAACACATTCAACATGTCACACAGTTTAATGCTGTGATCTAACATCACACAAGTCTGCTCTTCTACTGAATTTACATTTACCAATGCCACGGTAGACATTTGCAGGTGTATGTGTCACTTTTGACAGAAATATCTAAGACAAAGTTGATTTTTAAAGCTGCAATCCGTAACTTTTTTAGTAAAAAATTACGAAAATCAGATAAGCAAGTAAATAAACAATTAGTGTTGAAAACTGTCTCCTTACCTTATAACGATTCACAACTGTAATCTTATAATAATTGTTTATATATTTTACGTTTTTTTATCCAATTAATTTGTGTTCGTTAATCGTTTCATTTTATTTTTAAGTATGTACGGTTGTCACCGTACCGTAAACACATTTTACGATACTATAGCTACCAAGTAGCAACACAATGCTGTGCCATTTTCGTAATTGAAATCTTCTAAATAAACCAAATTTCCTTAATTCACTCATCGAAATGAAACATTTTGTATGTTCTATAGTAAACTGTATGACACTGTACACTACAATATTTTGTAGTATTAACTATAGTAGTTGGATAAAGTGTAGCAAATACTGTAGTATACTTTAATACTATGGTAAGACCTAAAAACATTTTTGTCAAATTACTGTATTAACAACATTTTTTCATGTGGGAACTAATACATGTGCGACAAACTTCATTGATAATGCGATGTTTGTGAAGTGATATGTTAGGCTTCCTATAAATCTTAAACTACAACGGCCAGTAGGGGCGGCATTTTTTTCACGTAGTCAATTTGGGAGAGAAAAAAGCAAAAAGCCAGATTTAAGTGAACGTTATGGCACATTTTACTTACAGTTCTACGATTGGCTGTTTAAAAATAGAGCGGCATTGTGGGTATTTTGAAGCTTTAGCATTGCGATGCTTCCAAAGCACCGGTACACCTTGCAACCCTATAAACATGTGGAGCAAACTGCAATTTTATGTTGCAAACGGAGATGACGATCGAGTGGCAAAAGTAATAGATTGCAGCTTTAAAGGTATAGTTCGCCCAAAATCATCATTTGACTTTTTTTATCTGTGAAACACAATAGAAGATATTTTGAGAAATGTCTCAGCTATTTTGTGTCCATACAATGGAAGTCAATTAGGCACCAACATTCTTCAAAATATCTTTTATAATATCTTTTGACCAATGAAAGAACTCTTGTTATAAATAATAATGGTTCAGGGTCCATGGAAAAAACATTGTTTTTTATTTGTAGTAAAACCACATAGTTACCTCAAATGTACTATGGTCTTACCACAACCAGCTGAACCACAGGTAGTAAAACTAAGGTAATACAAATAGTAATCAATCTGCCAAAATTCCATGGTAACTACACTTTTACTATAATAAAATATCATTCATATTCCCTATTGTATAAAACATATTCACTTTCTTTAGAAATATAAACACGACAGATGAAATTAATGCATTGTATGAAATGTATTCCTAGGTTTATAATGGTTGATAGTAAAACATTTAGAAATGGATATATTGCTGCTGTTTACTCACTTGGTTTTGCAGTAGGCCACCACACAGACAATGCCCACCACCAAAAGAGCCACACATATGCCGGTGATTGTCAGGACTCTCTTCTGATAGAGCTCCTCTGCCTCTACACAGTCCCACAAACGCAACACAACCAAAGAACCATCAGTATCTTCTCCAACTAAATCTGTTTCAAAGCCTCTCGTAAACACTTCCCACTGCTGCTGTGATCCTCCAACGGTAAATCTGAGACGTGTCATGAACAACTCGGCTGAACGTGGTCTGTGTATTGGGTGTTCAGCTTGACTCAGATCACGCAGAAGATCAGAGAAATGCACTCGTATTAACTCCATGGATGTGAGGATTAATCACAGGACAGAAGGTCTCAACACGGGATCTAATGGACCAACACAGCAGTGGAAAGTGCTTGCGCGAGGAATAATTCATGTCATTATCATGGATGTGAGGGTATGGGTCTGTTGCTCAATGATCTCCCAATGGGTCCTGATGAAAGGAGTGTGTGATTCCATGGATGGCTTCCTCCACTGGAGGGCATTGTAATTCAGCTCAATGTATAAGCTCAGCCTGCATTCCAGAAGTAGCAGTGTCAATATATCATTGAGATTTTTTAATATCTAATTTTGACTTCTAGAGAAAAATATCAGAGTATCCTTAAAACAAGATACTTTCGAGAAGCAAAACTAAGCATAAATCTCAATAAATGTCTTTATATTTAAGATAAAAGGAAAGAAAATGAATACCTTATAATAAGTATTTTTGGTAACACTTTCCAATAAGGATGTATTTGTTAATGCATTAGCTTACATTAAAAATGAACAATATCAAAGGGTTTCATTTTTTGTGTTAATTTTAACATTTACTAATGTTTTTAAAATCAAATGCCATAACTGTTAAAATTAGCTAATTAGAAAATCATTAGAAAAACTATTAGAAAAACTATATAAAACTGTGTTAACAAATACAACTTAATTATAAAGTGTTCCCATATTTTAAACGCTTCTAATCTTGCATAATTTTGACTCTTAAATAAATGCATCTTGTCTACAAGAAATTCTGATATTTTTCAAGAAGAACAATAAGATTAAATCTTTTCCTGAAGGGCCGATCACATGGAGGCACAAATACTATCATCGGGGTTCTTTTGTTGGCCTGGTCAATATAGTTTATTCATGTTTCTATAATCAATCAAAGCATGGATGTTAAGCAAACTTTACAACGTGCCGAATGTTGGGATATTTTTCAAATATCAAACCACAAACTACATCCAGCCTTTTGTCTTTCCCTTGGAAATGAGCCTTGGATTGGTCTCGCGGATCTTTCAAAAGCTGTGAAGGGGTGAGGGCTTGTTAGGGGGAATATTTCATAATCGATAACAAAATAATCCAGCTGTCGTCTGCTCTTTATTATAGTTCAATGGTCAGTGAACTTTATTTCTGAAGGACTTTATTTGTGATATTAAACTACATGCTATAAGCTCGGATCTCCAGAAACGGGACTTTATAAAGTGCCTTGTTTACTTGTACCGTAAAACGGATCATTTTCAAGGGAAAACAGGGGTTGTTTTTATAAGCAAAGAACAAACGATTGGGAGAGGTCATATAAACAACCTAATTATGGTACTAATGCAGTTTGGCATGCTAGGGCACTAAGATTCAGTTATTTAAGCCCGGCAAAATCAAAAACAGAAAACAAAAGAGAAACAGGGTTCAATGTTGAACAGTTATAAAATACATCTGCAGAATTGTCATTGGTGCAGGAAAGGAATGGCAAACTAGCGTGCAAGAATCGAGGAGGAAAAAAGAGAGCGAAAATAATTGAGCGAGGACAACAGGAAAAGCTCAGGGAAATGAGAGAGAGAGCAGATGGAAACAGAGAAGAGGAGGAAATCCAAATGTTTGGTTTGAGAAAGGCAAGAGAGCTCTTATCTGCAGCGCTCATCCATGTTGCGACGAAATAATCTGAGCTGTCAATCAAGTCAGCGCGATCAGCTGTGCGCTCAAATAAAATAAGCATGACATCATTTCAATAAAATCCTAGATGACATGGCCAGATATAGTGTAGAGTTTTGAAAACTCAATCCCTGTCTTACATTTCCCTTCGATCAGTACATACGCTTTGTTTTCCAGTAAAAATCTAAACATCCTTAAAACAAGATTTGTTTACTTGACAAGCAAAATTGCATAAGGCAGACAAACATCAGAAAAAACATCCTCCTGTTTTACGCATAAATCTAAAAAATTCATTACGGTTTATAATTGAAACAAGAAGAAACAATTTGCAAACGGGGTAAGAAAAATGATATATATATAATAAAAATAATAAATTATAGAGATGCACTAATACTGAATTTCTCCACCGATAGCCGAGTGCCCACAACTGTCTATGGCGATAGTGTGATGGTTATATTAACTCGCATTACTAAATTCTCAAGATTAAAATGAATATTTCTTGATCATCGGCTGTTTTTAAACTGTCGTCAAATAGTGTGAAAAATTGCTTTTTTCAACCAATATCAATTATATCGTCTCTAATAAATGATAAATAAATTCCTTTTATTCTAAACACAAAAAATGAAAGATTAAATACATTAATATTGTTTCAAAGAGTTTTTAACTGACATTTTTACTATAAATAACTCAAGAAACGGCCTCATAAACACTTGCGTCTGCGTGGATGATGGAGAATGTTGACACAATCTGAGCCAAGATTTAACAGGTGTAACATAATTCGATTCGATGTTAACACTACTTCAGTCTACGTAAATTCACTTGAAGTTACTTGTTATGTTTACCGTTCAGTAAATACAAGTTGATTGCGTAAAGCTGACGAAGGTTTCCACGAATCTCCCCCGCAAAACCTGTAAATTCGAGTCACGTACACGCATGTTGAATAAAGCTTGCGTACAACAAACACCTGACTCACATCCTGCCTCTTAATGTTCCTCCAACCCACAAAAATGGTTTATATCAAGAGTCCTACTTAAAACATAAATAGTTGAATGTGGTTACTTTGTTAAAGAGCAGTACGCACCCTGACACTAAAACCAAATTGACAGCTGTTTTTTTAAAGCTTAAACATGTTGTGCCATTAGGAACTTCTTTTCTGAGGAGATAAGGGCTGCAGATAATGCGTCTCGACCCATCTCTTAAAAAGAGGGTCTACATACAGAACAATAACTGATTGACAGATTTATTTGTTAATCAATTTGCTCATTTGCTGAGTCCGGAAGGAGGCTATGAAGGTGTGTCGAATAAAATGAAATCTACACAGTTCAATCGGAGTGAAGGATAGGTCCATACCCATAAATTCAATCCCAAGAGACTCTGCCAGTACAAAGAGTTGATAATTGAGGAGCAAAACCAAAGAGAGAGAGAGAACAAGGAAGAACAAGGTTTAAGAGAGAGATAATCCATCGTACACAGGAACACACACAGTATGGGTATCATGAAAGTGAGATGAGAATTTTGGACACATCAAGCGAATACTAAGGGTCTTATGTGCTCACATAAGAACAGCGCGAGGTTAGAACATGCAGGTTAGAGCAAGTCTGAAATCTGGATTTAAAACACGATTCAGGATTAATGGGTAAGAGAACGGATGATTATAATTACGAGTCATAACAATAAATGCGATTAAAATCATCCAACTATCATCTAGCGTCAAACTAATACTTTGTTTTGGTGTTTATTGCATGAATTAAGATCTGAGATTTTAGCTAGGTTAGTTGTTTTTTAATGGAATCAATGTCATTGTGTGAGCGACTGTAATTCACAGAGCATACTGTTAGACACGTAAATTAATGTTGTTTAAAGGGTTAACGTCAACTCTATAAAGAATATAATTATTGTTATTTAGTATAATTATTACAAACAAGACAGTTTCACTAAAAAGAAGCAAGTGTGCAGGAATGCAAATAAACTGATATACATTCAAGTGTTTCACTGTACAGAATATCAACATTATGATGCGTCTTACCTGTGGGGTACAGAGACAGTTGATATTACTCATAATATGTGTTAAACGGCGCGTTTTTTTGTTTGTGTTAATTGTTAATCACAAAGATGTTATGTACACTTTAAGATGTTTATATTAGTAAAACATGCGGTCGTATGCAACAGACATTGCATGGCTAAACGAAACAGACAATGCATTTATTAAATAATTATTTGATTCCAGGCTATAGCTGAACTCACTGAACATTCCACTATCACATCTGAAGTCAAATGGGGAGCGCAGAGGTAATATTGGAGCTCTGCATGTCATAACTGGAGCGATGTCGTGCATCAGGATTTTCCATTATAATAGGTTTATTTCCATTGAGATAAGAGTGGAGTACAGCTCACGTATCTAATATTAACTACAGGAAATCCCCACTGTTGTCATGACAACACACTGTCATAGACCTTTGCCTGATATAGGTTGTGTAGACGTATGAACAATGAGCTTTTTTATGTCATACAGGGACCCCTTTGCTAAATCCAGTTTTTTTTATGCACACATCTGTAAAATAATGGCTTTGATATTTTGGTTTGATGTCAAAGATGGCACATGCTAATAATAAAGTGTTTTTGTAATTATCCGCACCTGCGCTGCATGTTGGGATATACCCCTGTCTAAAAGTGACAACGTGTCAGACATATTATATTCACAAGAGGCACTAAAACGAGGGACACCTTCTATTTTGCCTGTGTCTACATGTACCTATTTTGGTACATTTAAGATTACTGTTATTTACACTTCCTCAGGTCTTAAAGCTTCAGTACCAGCTCTGTTTCAACATCCAATGTTTGTTGAAAGACATCCATTTCCAGACCTCCCAAACTGAACAGTATGAAGAGGTAACCAGGCTGTTGACAGTGGAAAAGCTGACAATCCACACTTCTTTGGCATGCAAAGACTTGATAAGCTATTCACAACTCCAGGTTGATAAATCATAACACGACACGGGTTATGCCCATGTGTCAAATTATAAGTTTTCTTTATTGCTCCACTTCGAGTGTTATTTTACGCATAGCTTGAAAAGTAGGCGCCGATATCTCTGTGGTTAGTGTACTGACATATGGTGCCGGTGCACTTGCGGCCCAAACCGAGTTCGATTCCCGTCTCGAGCGTCATTTGTCGGTCCCTCTCCCCTGTCTATATATCCATGCTTTCCTGTCTGCCCTCCACTGTCCGATGGTATGAAAAAAGGCAAAAAGGCCCTAAAAAAAAGAACAACTCGTAAATTATTCACACCTATACGATAACTGACTTTGTATCCTCCCAATCTAGAGTAGTTTTATTAACCAGGATCCTTCGTGTTCAAGCCCTCATTTTATTACAAATAAATACATGTAAAGATTAAGATTGGGGTAAAATATCAACTGTGTCAGCATAGCAACGCTCTGTAGAACACAAAGACCTGATTATATGCACTAAGCGGACACAGGCAAGAGGCAATAGCTCACAGGCACGAACTGTCAGGTGCAGCCATCCCCTGCCTTCCTCTAATCTAGGTGTTATTCTGCAGTTGATGGACATGAGTGTTGCAGACGGCGCTGTGTAGACTAAAACGGTTAGAATGTGTCACCTCGGGGAAGTGGAGCTGTTTAATTTCACGCTATAATTGAGGGGGGGATTTTTAAACTGTGAGGTGTGCGCGATTTGTGACAGGGCGGCGCGAGGGAAACAATGGTGTTTGCATGTGTTTTCAGTTTTAAACTGCACGCATTTGTGAATTGCACACATTTGTGAAACTACAGAAGGGTGTATAGTATGTGAATTAATATGGACAAAAATGGGTTTAAAAGTGTCACAACAACACATTAGATCTTTACAGGTAAGAATGCTGTACATGTAATTTTGGTTTACGGCCAATATAATTTGTAATTTAGCTGACATTTCTGTCTCTTTTTGCCTCCCAATATTAGACAATTTTATTTGTTAATAGTTACTGTGTGAATAAATATTTTCTTCTTTTGTTGACAAATGTTGAAGCATTCAGCTTTTCAGATTTTACTATTCATGTGATTAGGAAAAATTATACATTTTTGTTTCATTCTGTTAACTACTAACACTATTTCTTCTAAATATGAAGAATATTATTTCTATTTGCATTCATTTGCAGAAAAATGAAAACTGGAGGAACAGGTTAAAATAACAGAAAATATGCTATGTATATTTTTTCAGATCTCAAATACTGCAAAGAAAACAAATTTTAATTCACTTTTGAGCAATGCAACAGTAATATACGTAATAAATGTATTTAGGAAAAGTTTTTTTTTAAATTACGTGATAAGCTAATTTTTATCGCAGTTTTCATGTGTCATGTCATGCGGTCAGTCGTTCACATTGCTGTTGGAAGACTTTATGTCACTCCTGAGGTTTGATTTAGTTGAAAGACAAGACACTGGACTGGAAGGGCCACAATACATCTAGAAATGCTGATTAAATGAAAATATACTGTAATAAATAATATAATATAATAAATAAAATGACAAATACTGGGTCATATTCTATAATCTCTAAAAAAGAATTTCTTTTATTATTTTTAATGACATTTTGTGCTCTAGTTGGACAGTTAGTAATATTTGTTTTATATGTTAATTATTAGGAGTTTCTTAGTATCCCGTTCGTCTTAGTACTCTTGTTCTGAGTTTGATTTAATAAACTACATGCAATCATACCTGCACACATGCATCACTCATGATGTTAAAGATCACATTGCTTCTAATATCAAATCTACCATTAACCATAATGCAATGGGGTGAATGACACAAATGTCCCGAATAAACCGAATTAATTTGTTAGAACAGGAAGCAGATTGTATGATTACAGATCATTCCATAACATTACAGAATAACAACCTCCAAAACAGCATGCACAACAGACAGACAGACAGAAAGAAATGGACATACGGTAGAAACTGGCCATAACGTAGGTTTGACAGCGATCACCAGTAAAGTCATTTGGACACCTGATGGAAAGAGAGAAAACCAAAGAGAGAGAAGAAAGGAGAAATGCAAAAGAAGAGAAGAGAGAGAGGCAGAGAAAAAGAGAGCAGAGGAAACATGAAATTAGAACCTCAGCACATTAATGGACAGCAGAAGCAGAGGGTCCACTGGAGCACCACTGTGTCTGATTCAGGACAGACTGAAGCTGGCGAGTCTCGGGGAGGAAGAGGAAGGTAAAAGCAGAGACAACAGTGGTCACCCAGTGACAACCAGGCTTCTGTTTGCGGCTGCGCGTCGCAAGTCAACATACTTTTGGAACCTCTTAACCGCAGAGGCTCTGTCTGCAAGCACCGTGGCCCGAAGTATCCATCCGGACATCTGGGAAAGGAGGAGAGGTTGAACACATGACAAACACACAGACATCACAATACAGAGATAATTATGTGCGGTTAGCGTCCAGACATTGCAACACACTGAAGCAACCAGAGCGGCAATCCGACGTGAACCGGACAAATGTTAAATAAGCACACTGCAAACAAAGCTGTTTGCCAGTTACAATATCCAAACATTCTTGAAACTAAATAAATGTATATTGGAAGAAAGAGTTTGTAATGGTAATTATTACCTTGCTTGAAAATTCAATGAAAGATTGTAAGACTTTTCTTTCTTCCGCAGAACAGAAAAGAATATATTTTGAAGAATGTTGGTAACCGAACAACATCGGTGCCCATTCACTTTCATTGTGGACATAAACCAATGCAGGTCAATGCAACTCATTTTTGGATGAACTATCCCTTAAACCCCAAAAATTATAATTCTGTCATCACGCAAGTCATTCTCAACTTCTTTCTCCTGAGGAATTTTTCAGTTCACACTATTCTTTACGATACAATGAAAGTAAATGGCGTCTTTATCAATACAATTTTTACATGTTTTTCCGTTTTAAATGTTTAAATTTTATGAATTTTATGCGTACAAAAAACAACAATTATATTTTTTCCGCAATGTAAGTTAAGATGATACCAAACCAGTTTTAACCTACACTCAAGCTTTTTGTGTTTGCACATAAGCAGCAGTTTCTAATACGGTTGCCTGATTATGACACGGCTGTCATTCATGGATTTGATTGGCCAATTATGCACATTCATGTAATTCCAGTAAACAAATTATAGCTCATCACTGTGTAATGAACGTTATGGGGCTAATGTTTTCATACGTCTAATTCCTCTCTGTAACCGCTCCAGTCAGCTATGACTGATGAATGGCCACCTTCAATTTACAGGACAAACACAAAGTTTCATCCTTCGCCACCAGTCTATCAGCTAAACGCCGTCTCTTTGCTTTTCAGCAGTTTGACCGACGTCTTGACTTACGAGGTCCCCTTTAAACGTTAAAAAAGCACTTATGTTGGCGTTTGAAATGTGAGGCATTACATGTGACATAATAGAAGCAGCACACACACGAAGCCTTTGGTGAGTTTATAGAGTGTAAAATGAGCCAAGGTCGAGGCCGTAACCTCTTCCCCGGGACGAAACAGAGCCATGTCGCTGCCTGGCACGCTGCGGAACACTGAGATGTTAACATCCATCAGATGCTTTCCTGGGAATTCCAGAGGAAAGGTGGTAGAGCACTTTGTAGTAAACTTTGGGTAAAACACACACGTTTTTAGTCTTAAGGGCATGTAGGGTGGAGAGAAGTTTGGGGTTCGAGGAGAGGGAGCGTTAGGCGCGGACCAGAGTAAGACTCGATTTAAGTAACAGGTACGCTGTTGAGGAGAGAGGTCAGAGGTCATGGAGACTGTTATCCTGCCGAACAGCACCACAGAGCCGGACTAAAGTGTAAGCACACGTGTGTCTCAGACAGGAGAGCTCCTCAGGGATCAGAATTCCTCAACGTTCCTTCATTCGTGGCATTCTCCAGCACCTTCTCTTAAATGAAAAACAGACGCCCAGCGTTACGTCTTGCTTGCCTTAATCGTATGGTTTCAGACTTGTCCTTGTTTCTTTACCTTGAGCGTATGCGGTACTGTAGTCATATTTCCAGGTTGTTGAAAATATGATGTACTCTTGCAGCCACGCTTTCTTTAAACCTTGTGGTCTAAAGGATCATGGCTAAAACCATGAAATTATTTCAGTGCTTGAAATAAATCGTATGTACTTCAGTGCGTCAATATTGTTTAAATGCGCTGCCATAATGTTGGTTGTGTCTGCAAAGCTGTAACTGTATCTTGAAAATCCAAAAAAGCTCACTTGAATTTAACTTCTAATTCAATTTGTCAATTTCTCCTAGGCTACATTTTTCTCCCTACAGTGATGCATACATCTTTGCATTATTCTGCTACTTAAATAAATAAAACTTACAATTCAAAACATATTAATACAATTTATTTTTATTCCTAAAAGAAACATATTTTAACTTAATCCCTGTCCCTAGTTGGTAACAACTTGTGTAGCTGATGCCCAGAATGTCCAGCTCCCTCTCTACAAAGCCGCAGGTTCTCCTCAACAAACACTTACACACATCTTTCCGAGAAGATCTACAAAGGCGGCGCGAGAGTAAAAGAAAGAGTATTTTGCCAGAAGTGGGCCGTAAAAGTAAACCTGAAAAAGATAAACATCGTAATATTCCAAACAAGCCTGAAGTCAGGAAAACAGATACAAGTTCCAAGAATCCAGGTGCATGTGGCCAAACTGTATATCGCAGAGCGCACACATCCTCTCTCACCACGCTGGGAAGTTTCCACGTGGCAATGAGCCACATTTGACAGAAAAGACAAGTTATAGCGTAATTCATATTCCAAAGACGGCCAAAGCCACTTCAGTTTCACTGTAACACTGTTTGGTCAAATAACTTGCCAATTAAATACATTTTTAAGAGAGATCAGGTAGCAATCTCTACTTGAAGTGAAAATTCTGTCATCTTTTCCTCACTCTCTTGTTATTTCAAACCTGTATGACTTTCTTCTGCAGAACACAAAAGAAGATATTTTGAAGAAAGCTGATCACCGAACAATAGCAGTACTAATTCCCTTCTATTGCATGGACACAAAACCAATGCAAGTCAATGTGTACCGCCATTATTTTCCTTATATATACCGCCCTTTTAGGTACGTATATACATCTTACAGTGAAATATACTGTAATAAAAATAAGTGTAAACAGAAAAACAGAACTTAAAGATGAGATTATTCAGACTGCTACAGTGGTTATGACAACATCTAATCCTGTTTTAAACACACGCCAGTCTCTAACCCACACCACGGCCAGATCCAACCTTAACTATACCATCCAAATGTTTAGGATCACTTGACTGAAATGTATTTTGTGACCTTTATAATCTACTTCAATATTGTTTACAAGCATCTCGGGGTGAGACCTGAAAAAACGGGCCGATAAATTGCCAATTCTGCAAATTCGATGAAGACAACAAAATGTAACGTTAATTCTCTTCATCACATTGCTTTGTGATGTTTTTTCTTCTTCAATCTAGAAAAAATATGAATAAGAATAAATCAGTAAGTGTTCCCCATTTGACTGGCAGTATATATTTACACAGACCATACTGAACTGAAGCAGGATGTGTGCCATGTCAATATGTAACATGTAAATGTCAAACCAGTCATGTCAATACAGCTTTGAACAGGAAAGGGAAACGGCAGACTCGTCTTTCGTTCTCGTCCCGTTGCCCTCCTTCAGGTCAATGTAGCTTTGTTGAGAACGAGCTCTGTAAAATGAGAAGACCAGCGCTGCCTGTAGAAGTCCATTCCGACCCCGAAGTCTTCACAGCGCTCCTATACTGTCTATGAACCTGTCAACTTCAATCAAACCAACCTCGATTTATCCACCATGCATGACTTTCTCATGGAAATAAAACCTGATCTCTTGATCTTGGTTGTGTTGCATAATAAATGTGCATCTGAAGACAAGTACCGTCATTATAAAGAACGCCTTTGAGGCAGCTGTTTCTACGTATGTTCCCTAATACTCGGAAAGTTGAATGGAGTCAGATGGCTGGTAATTAAAAACAAACTCACCAAGCCCAACTTTCCATCTGAATTTGTCCTTCACGCAAAACACACACACACAAAATAAGAAAAAGAGCAGCTAAACAGGACCAAATCCAGTCTGGGCCCCCTCAGCGTACGGGGGGCCGTGAATCTCCGCAGCCATTCCTCTCTCTTCTCCAGCTCTGTGCTCTGTCCTGCTCTTATGTAAACATGACAGGGGTGTCGATGTGGAGCTGCTGTAGCTTGGCAGGCAGTAAAATACTCCCCCCATCATCCCAGCAAGAAAATAATTATGGCCTGGGTCATTTATTACCTCGTCCTTGCCATCACATATACTGTATATGCGTGTGTGTGTCGATGGAACTTTGTATTTCACAGAAAAAAACGCAGACTGATAAGAGGCAGGCCGTACCGCTCAACCCGTTCAGTAATTCCTATGGAAGACTGGCCTATATTGAATGAGATAGCTTCGGGGCAACAATTCCCGGCGGGCCTCGACTGCATTATCCAACGTTTCTGTACCCGTGCCTCGCCCATGAGTGAATTAGCTGCTGTAATTGAGTTATTGCTCCCTCCAATTTGTACACAACCTTTTGAATGGCTATCTCGGGCCGTTCGCTCGCCGAGCGGTTTCCCAGGAACGAGTGTGCACGCATGAGCTATGGGCTGAAATACCAGCAGGTGCACTCGTAACATGGCACAACATGCGGTCTGAAATTGATCGGTAAAAAAGAAAGAAAAACAGCACCTTTCGACTCGCCGATCTCCGCCGCTCGCTCTACAACAAAAACAGATCCATATAAAGCCCAGATGCTGTATACACGCACACACACACGTGTGACACGACACGGAGGTGCTCCAACATGTGTCTCCCACATCCTTGTTTTTTATACCCCCTTCTTTGGAGCTACTTCATCGTCCAGTTTGTTTTGATAATACGAGCGAAGATGTTTTTCAAGATGTCCCGAGCATCCCCGATTTAAAAGCATCTGTGTAAATCGCCGTCCTTTCCCCCAGTGATTGAAATGTAAGCAGCGGTCCTATTTACCTCGTGGGAGGCCTCTAGCTCTCGTAAATATTTGTCTTAGCGCTAAACCGGCATGACATGGCATTTTAGAGAGGTTTGATCCACATCTCTCCAGCACGCTACACGTGGGTTGTCCGAGTGGGGCGAGAGGGCTGTTTTTTTCATTTTCCAGAGCACTGACACAGAGTCATATCATACTCGTCAACATCTGCACCAAAGAGTCAATGCATCCCGTGACACAGCGTAGAGACAGAGAGAGAGAGAGGGCGTGTAAGGAAAAACGGATGGGTGAAATAATGGATACCATTTGGTAATTCCTGGAAAGAGTCTTGAAGAACTCCAGTTGGGGGAAAAAGAGGGGAATCCTTTCTTCATTTAACGTGCAATTCTTGATCATTCGTTTACAAACATTATGAAGAAAACCGCAAACAATAAACAATCAAACATATGGGTGTTTCCTCAACTACAGGCACACTCGTCTCAGGGGTTGATATTGTTTAATACAGATTTCTCATTTTTTATGTTACATGCAGGCCTTGAATGGAGGGAACGCATGGGGATGAGACCAGGGAGTGAATTTCAAGGGGAATACTGAACAGGATTTTCAACCTTCATCCGTGAATCGGCCTCCGGACGCTGTTTACATTTGATACAGACTGCTTGAGAAAAAATTAAGAGACCATTTCAAAATTATTTAAATTTTCTTCTGAATTTACTCACACTGGTATGTGAACATTTATTTTTCATTCTCTGAACCAATAACAATATTTCTCCAAAATGTCAAATAAAAATATTGTTTCTATATGCATTTATTTGCATAAAATGAAAACTGGAGAAAAAATGTCAAAATAACAGAAAAGATGCTCTGTATATTTTTCAGACCCCAAATGCTGCAAAGAAAACAAGTTCATAATCACTTTTAAGCAATACAAGAGTAATATTTGTATGTGTATTTTTTAAGTGATACCCAAACTGTTTATGTGTCTTGCCATGCTGTCAGTTTTTTATATTGCTGTTGGATGACATTATGTCACTCCTGATGTTTGATTTTGTTGAAATTCAACAGACACATGACTGAAATGACCACAATACATCTAGATATCCTGATTCAATTCAAATTTGGAATGGTCACTTAGTTTTTTTTCACGGCTCTATATACAAAAGGATTTCTGGCATATACTGTATGGTTTAAGAGCATCATTTTTTGTCTTAAAACGTAAATTATAATTATTTTAAAACAATATCCATCTAAGCAAAGTGGAAAAAATCCATATACATAAATTTCTAAGCAATTTGTCACAGTCCCTCAGTTTTGCCATCATTCCCCACTAATAAAATAGTTTCAAGATGAATTTACTAACAGTAAGTTCCAGGAGGACAACTGTGTCATTTAAGTATTGTACATGCTTAGATACAAGACATGTGAAGAAAATCTGATAAATGTCATGTGCTTTAATGAAGTTTAGAAGTTCCTATTGCTGAAGAAACACCCTAACACATTAAAATCACATCTACGACATGTGGAAGCGATTCAAATCGAAAATGAGTTTTGGATCAGTGTAAACAACTTAGAAAGAGAGAAAGTACAAAACGCTCCAGCAGAATTATAAACAAACAGACATCAGAGAAAAAAAAAACGAGTGAAACTCACTTGCAGGACAGCTGATTTATCCCATGTATGAAGTAACAGTCGCCGCCATTCACGCAAAACGCCTTCTCTGTATCGTTGCATCTTCTGGCGTGACCCGATCCTGGAGATAACGTTGTGGTTACTACGGAAAACAAGGACACACACGTTAAAAGACACCATCATCGACAGATCATGTTGTCAAACGATAAGAAAGAGCATTCAGCAAGAGCTTTGTAAACAATAAAAGAACAACAACACATCATTGCCCAAGAACCCCACACGGCGAGAAGATACGACGCGCCAGCTTCTCAGATAACATTCATTACCTGTAACTGATAGTTCATCACATTAGAGCTGTAATGGATGGCTTATTTCCCGTTCCCGGAGCTTAAGTGTAAACACAGTGATAGTACAGTGACTCACTAGAACAATGGCTCTTTGGTTTCCATCACCAATCTCACTGTACATCTTCGTCCGGCTGGAGTTTGAGATGTTCGACAGTCACAGATAAATATTTCAAAGAGTGCTGTGGCCCCCCCTAAACACACACGCCACCTGCTCGCTCTGATTCACAGGTCAGGAATGGATTCGTAATCCTGCCGTATTATCGGAGCAACGTTCAGTATGTTTTGGGAATACCGCACCAAGAGGCCAAGACAAATGAGTGGGAAGGGGCCGAAAAAACAGATTTATAAACACCTTGAAGTGATATTATAACCACAGTAATAGAAATATACTTAAACATTTATTGTTAGTGCTAAATCACACCGTTAAAAGTGGAAAGATACAATTGTCAGCCTAAGGGCCCATTTTTTACTTGTTGGTTCAGACACCAGGCCTGATTTTACCTTACCTGACATATTCTTTTGATAATGTGGGACGCATGAACATGTTTATTGACTTGCAAATCTAAAGCAGAATGTGATGATTGACAAGGCAAAGTGCTTCCCACAACCACATTTCACACATACCTATGATATTCCTCACCGCAGTTACCTTAAACCCATCTACAAACACTCATAATATCAACACCCGACTGATGCTTTTGCCAAGCACGCGGGTGGAGCGTCTACCTCAAAATGGCGCTTGTGTTCATTTCATCTGGCTAGTCACGACGACCAAAACAACATCTATATTGACACAAAGGAAAGAAATGGCACTCCTCCAAAGATTCTGGCTTCGCTTCAACACCACAATAATCTGTAATCAAACTAGTTATTGTAAATGGAATATGGAAAATGCAAGAACATTTACTTGAACATGTTTTTTGGTCATTTACAAAGCAACACATGGAGTACACTGACACTGAAAATAACCAGGGATGTTCATTTGGAAGGGAACCCAGAAATCGGGTCTGGATCTCAAACTCAGACCTCAAGCTGAATACTTGAACATGTCTGCACTGTTTTACTGCCCAATTTACTAAAAGGAATGCAAACATGTCAACAAAATTGTTGAACTCATTGAATTGGCACAACAACATTTTTGCTGTTTACCAGGATTTTACAGCATCACTCCACCACTGCAGTCCAGGAACCCCGACTGGGTCTTTAAAATGCAGATTAGGCATTACTACATCTGGATATATGCCCAGTTATAACAATCCTCATGATTTGATGTATCGCCATGCTACGATCAATAGGAAACAGATACAAATGTCTTTTAAAAGAAATTACATTTGCTGCTTAATAACTAATGCGTTTCATAAATAAGAAGAAATGACATAGGAGACATGTTTGGACTTTCTGTCATTATTTATTCCCCACCATGTCATTCAAAACCTGCGCGATGGTTTTGTGTGCATACAATGCCAACCACAGAATGTCATACAGGTTTGGATTAACATGAGGGTGAATAAATGATGACAGAATATTCATATCTGGGTGAAGTCATGCAATTACGGCATTGTGCTATTTTAATGTTTTTGGATGGTTAAAATGGAGGCTTTTTTTTCAGCCCCAACCCAACTTTAGCTATTTTAGCTACACCTACACATGACCAAGACTACATGTGTTTGCACACTAAAACCACTTTTGAATACGTGTGAATTTGAATGCGTTTGATTTATTAAAAGCAAACAATCATTCACCTCACAACTTTCTTGAGTTACTTTTGCAATTACTTTCAAGCAGCTGGTCTCAGGGTCAAAGTATTTGTAAAGGTGTGAAGTCATTTCCTGTCATGTTCACACAGGCGTCCTAGCAAAGTAACCACAGGTGTACTTTATCAAATTAACTTTGTGGTTGTCAAACCTAATGGAACACGTCCAAATTGTCCCAATATAATATCAAAATGTGAAAGGTATAAACATATCAATACAAATTGTATAGCATCTTTGAGCAATTTTTGCTCCTTAAAAGTGTGCAGTTTTAACGTAAATGCCACTTGTTTTATTATTTTGTTTTTTAAAGAAAAGACATTCATACTTGGGTAGTCGACATGTGTCCTATGGCGTGACATAGCGAAATTAAGTAAACAAACTGTTAATATTACATGTTTTCTATATTTTATAATACATGTTGTAATATTTTTATTTTAAAGAAAGTTTTATCTTAATTGTTAGAGCTTAACAGGGAGAGTCAAATAAGTCATCATTTAGTCACCATCATGTCATTCCATGTTGAACACTAAACAAGATATTTTGAGAAAAGTCTTAGCGATTTTGTGTCCATACCACGGAAGTCAATTGAGTCCAATGTTGTGTGGTTACCAACATTCTTCAAAATATCTTCTTTTGAGTCCTGCAGAAGTAAGAAAGTCAAACAGGTCCGAAATGATATGAGGGTGAGTAAATGACGAAGATTTTTGGGTGAACTATCAGTTTTAGGTGTCCAAATAGCGTCTGTGTATAACAGATGTGCATTATGAGCACATCATAAGGGCCATTAAGACAACATTGTAATGTTAATTATACCCTATATTGAACAAACTGACATGCCTTCAAACTGTGTAAGATTGAAGATTTCAAACTGTTTAAAACTTCAGTTCACCCCACGGCTACAATAAAGGTTTTTGTAAGTCTCTGTTTTTCTTTGCATTGAGACATGATTAAAGACTGTCTTGTTCCGAATGAAAAGAAAACCGTAAAAATGAGCCACAGCCTGAAATTTGAAGAGAATTGTCTTCAGTGTAGCCTCGGGCCATCGACAACACAGGCCAGACACTTACTCAAAAATTCAGCTGAGAACAAAATGTGCCACATCGTGATCTTTCTCTCTCTTTGTGCAAATGAAAACGAAGTGCGATACAGGGAAACTCTTGTCCCAGCAGTCCAGAGCCGCAGATTTCCACTGAGGAGCAGCTCACCGTAAGCCCCCGGCAAACCCATGTACATCTGGAACACCCGACTCCAGCGTCCAAGAAAAGTGAACAGATGTGGAAATGGTTGAATTTGAACCCTCTCTGATATCAGACATGATCCGGGTGTACTAATGTTACCACATCAGGTCACATGTGTGAAACCAGAGGACCGTCGAGGTTCAGATGTCAGGGACATTGAGTTTATGAACTTTCTTGTTTAAGAACTGTCATGTTTATGGAAGTGCATGTCTAGTCAGGCTGTGTTTGTGTATAAGCAATAATCCCATTGTGTGGCTTTGGAGCTCCAGACAGTTTAAAGAACATTCTGTGCCAGTTTGTGCCTACAACACAAGGTGAGGAAAATCAGTACCACTTGATCTTGGTGAGTTTGCATGACATGAGTTTGTCAGATGTTTGCAGAGCTGAGTTTGTTTATTTATTTGATATTTACTGATTTCAACAGTTTGGCAATTTCAACGTTTCAAGTCATTGTTATGTTATGAACCATGAAATTCAGTTTAAAAAAAATTGCGTATGTTTTTGATTGTAAAGCTAACGCGTGTCATTTTTGAGCCAAATAATTTGCTTCACATGTTGCTTGTTATCTACTATTGCTGGCTAACAATCTCTACCGAATCGCAGCGTTTAAACCTTTTGAAGAACTCACCATACAAATGGCTTATTAATCCTTCTCCATGTTAAAGTATTAAAATATTTGAACATCTGAAAATATAACACACTTCTCTTTTAATTTATGTGAAGGGAATCAGGAAAGCGGGTGAGGAAAAGGTGATTTGAATGTGACAAAGGCCTCATTCTGGTGAGCACATCTTTTCGTGAGTCATGCACCACCCACCGCGCCACAGCACAGACCAAACAGAGCCATTCTTCATATTTAAAGGTTTATGTTTCAAGAATCACTCAACTGTATGGGATTCAATTTGGAAAGAAGGAAACAACATCGACTTATAAACTGCAACAATTCTCCTTGCAATTTAAACATGCATACGGGCTGGCAGAGATCCAGCAGGTTGCTGGGTGGTGTGTGTTCTTGTCACTCCCTCTCTCTCCTCTCCATGCCCGCTGAGAGATTTAGCACGTCTCTGTGCCTGTTTACGCCAGATGAGGAGTAATGACAGCACGCAGTTACCTGCTCAACAAGGCTCAGTCCCTCTAGATGCAGAGATGGAACATCAAGACATTAAAACTACCCTCCTGTGAGACCTGACCTAAGAACCTCATAAAGACTGAATCTAGAGTCTCTTCGCTCCTTTAAATATATGCACTCTTTCCCAGAGCTCTAGCTTCACGTTTGTATTACTTACTGTCATCTTTTATGCCTTAGCAGGATTGCTGGTTTCAGGAGAAACTGCTAGATCAGTTGAAGACCATCATGGCCAGGCATCCAAACCACCATGACTTAGCGGTTGGACTAGTCCCCATGACTTTAAAATATATATTTTTGGCTTTTTGTATGAATATGTTAGTCTGAGGATGTCAATAAACTAGTGTGATCCAAAGCACTGACAACATTCACATTTAGAAGATTTAACCATTCGAACCTTACGTCACTTCCGCCAAAATGAATCATCAACTTTTTTGACATCATTCTGTACCTGAGCTTCTTGTCAAATTTTTCGGACCAATAAGAATCTCTCTAGAATATAGAGTATCTACTGTCTGTCCCCATTGGCTATTTTTAAAAGGCAGGAGTCACTCATGCCCCGCTGTAATTTTCAAGGCACTTCATTGGGTTTTTAAACAGGAGGTCTGATGGAATTTTACCTCTTTAAATTTACAGAGTAGTATAGCTCTATGTTCTAACGCTCAAAGTTCATAGAGAGACTTCATATAACCAGGAACTCAACAATCTGTTTTCTGAGAATTGAAATGAGGGTGTAAAACCCAAGTGAAAATGAACACTAATTGTTTAGCACATCATAAACATAATAAAGACTTTCAAATATGGGCAAAACAGGACCCCTTGAAAACTACTAACTTGACCGGAAGATCAGCTATCTTAAAGCATCTGAAAGCAAGCCAGATTAGCATTATTGTGGAGTAGAGCCCTGCCAAAGTAATTCTAAGTTTTGGCTTTTCATAAAGTTCCCAAGCGTTGACTGACAAAATCAATGCTATTCCATTGTTTCTTTCAAAACGGAGTTTGCGAAGAAGACTGTGTGTCAGGAGCCTGTGGGGTAATTGTGGCAATGTTTGTCATGTTTATGTCCTGATCTAGTCAAAATCTCTCCATCAATAATTGATCTGACAGTTACACGCCTGCACAATATTCCCTAATATTTCTGAGGTTCCAATCAACTCCGCTGGAGATCTGGGAGAGCTCAGTAAATACCTGCTGAGGCAGCATGTGGCAGGGAGAGAAGAGGGATGAGGAGAGAAAGAGAATCACTGCACAGTTATAATATTTCCACAACCAAATTTTGCATTTAAACCCTTTGTTTTTCAATACATTTCTGTGTCGTGTGAAACAACTCTTAACGCTGTAATGGACGAGGCAGCTAAGTGGAAAATAAGATGCATCCAGCGAAGCTTATAATGCCTGTGCATTGCATCAGCCAGGGTGTGAATCAGTTTTTTTTGTAGCACTGCTGGTAAGCTGAAACAGACATGACACAGTTCACGCTAAATGATCAACAAAGCATTCCAACCTAACAAGGTCAGTTTCAGTCTCTGACGATACCCAATCTTACACTGGCCAGTCTGTCAACGGTGGAACGGGCACAGACATCCGTCTAGCATGTGCGAACCGGCCCTAACACACCAGAGGCCAAGGTCAAGTTTTTTTATGACGGGCGCAAAGCAAGTTCCACTCTGGCCAATGGCTCCCACGAGAGGTCACTTTCTCCGGTCTAAAAACCCCAAGAGTTTGCCCAACGAGAGTTTGATTAATCCTTCAAGGCCAAGAAACTGAAAGGAAGGCCTGGGTGGGGGCAAAATGGGGCCATCTGGATAGCTTCATAAACATGTCTATCTTTCTGCGCTCTCCAAAGGGTTCTAGGAAAGTCGTAAAAAATGAAAGTAGAGGTCCCCGATGCTGAAAGTGCTTTATTTTCTGGAGACACAGTGTGCAAATAATTCCATGGGCGGAGGGAGGTCCAATGAGTGGTTGCCATTTTATTAATTAGAGACCTAGTTGAGAAGAGCCAACAAAGAATATCCGTTGATATTACATTCACATAACTGGTGCGCCTTGTGGTCACCAGAGAGTGAAGTTAAACAAACTATAGAGACAGCGAATGATGCTTGAGAGATCATGACAAGTTGGCCAACATCTCATGCCAGCAAACTGTCTCACCCCCTTCATACTGTGGAGCTCTGGAGATGTCTCTTGTTACAGCCGGGAGCAAAATCCCATCACTGCACAAAAGGTCAATTTTTATTGCATGCAATCTTAAAGCTTTTGAGTGGTTTCCATTATGCGAAACCATTACGTGCAGCCATTCCGTTTCAAAGGATTCCCAAAGTGTTCAGAGAGATCCTCTCAATTTCACATTTATAGGTGCAACACTGCATTTACTTAGTCTCTAAACAAAATCTTATGGCTAGGGGCAAGAACAATTATATCACACTACCAGTTTTGTAGCAACAGCTTTGGTACACCACAGGGCACCGGAGTTCAAGTGACAGCGTTGTTTTGATTGTCTAGCAGACTGGCGCTGTATTGTGGAACCGATGGATTTTATCTCGAGCATGCATGTGCTTGCATAAGCAAGTGTGAGATATTCAACACGTTAGTAAATTTTCCTTCATATTTTATCATTTATCATCAACAAACTGCAGGACTCTTGCAGAAATGTGAGTGTAGATTTATTTAGTCAGGCATGTTATGGTCCCCCAAGGTAACACATAATCCTTACAGGTAACATGTAATCCCTTGTTCCGAGCGTTCTTGACAGAAATTTGTTGTAAAACAAATGTGTGTGTGGTGAATTTAGAACACAGCTGTGTTGCGGTTGCATTCTTTAGCGTTTTAAAGGCCCTGTGTAATCTATTATCTTTTTAAAGCCTTCAGCGCGGCTTTACATGTTTGCATTAACTGTATTGACACACACCAACAACAAAAGGCATGTCTGTTAGGAAACAGAACTTTCCCTTGAGCGCTCCGATTTCTAAAGTGATCCGGTTTTCGGATGTTTACTTAATCCCTTTTAAAGGGGACTTATTCAGAAGGACAATCAGTGGGAAAAAAGTCAAACGCTCAGTGTGAAAATGTAACATTGAACCGAGCAAATGAGTCTCCCATGACAGCAACATGCTGGCAAAGGAACCAACAGGTAAGAAATTTGCATATGGCATTAACATATTTCACACTTCAAAGGAAGCGTATTATAAAAAATCGCGAGACGCGTGTCAAACAGTCTTTCCAGTCACTGTTTAGGCAGGAGGCCAAACCAAACGCTTTCCCCAAAATTGCATGACTTGTAAACAAAACATTACTAATGACAATGGTCTAAAACGCCCTATTTTAGAGTCACGCATCCCCTCTGCAAACCAGGTCTACACAAAGCCAAAGTGATAAATACTCTCACCAACAAAACAACAACAAAACACAAAAAGCAAAAAAGGAGGTGGTGAAGAAGCTGGGAATAAAAGAATCATAGAGTGAACCCTGTCCTGCATTGTTCCCTTTTCATTAACAGGTCTTTATTTTTCTCTTCTATTGCCTTCTTCCTGCTGCATAGCTGATGTGCCCGGTCTTGTCCTCCACAATCGGAGAAGACTCCAGGAGAAATCAAAGAGCGCAATTGCATGCGATTGCACAACAGGACGCGTGTGTAAACAAGCAAGGCTCGGGGCACTTACCCAGAGGGGGTGGGGCGGTGCTGGTCCCAAGGGTGAGGGCAAGGGTGCTCACCGGGCTGGAAGTAGGCTCGGAGAAGGCCGTGCCCGGAGTGAGTGTGGGCAGAGACTCTGGAAACCAGCGGGAGGATGAGGCAGCAGTGCTTGCAGTAGTGGCGAGAGTCTGCGGAGCATCATGGACACGGAGCCCCTCCTCCTCATGGTCTCCCCTGAGGAGATCCAACCAGTCTGGATCCCTGCTGCGACTGGCACTCTGTGTCAAAGCGCGTCGTAGCAGCAGTAAGCAGGCTCCAAGTCCCAGCAGCAGTAATAGCAGGGCGGGCAAGAGGAAGTGGAGTCTTCCCCCACACGCTCCTCTACAGCAGGGCCTCAGAGGGCGGCGTGGGGATGGCTGCTCCTGCGAGAAACCCAGCCCTGCGCTGCTGCGCTCGACCCCGGGCACGAGCCCCACGCTCTGACCCTGACACAGAGACACCAGAAACACAGGCAATGGATAGACAGAAACATCTGGGTCCATCGGTGGCTCATCCAAATTCCGCTCGATCCCTCCTGGCTTCCTCTGCTCATAGGGGCAACCCCATCTCTGCTAACACATCTAGTCCATACTACTACTCTAGAACGCCCACTCACATGCACCGCTGGTGTTGATTGACAGCCCACCTCTGGATTTTCCACACGGCCAGTTGTCAGCGCTCACACGGGGCCGCCCTCGCACATCAGCGGGCGTGAAATCGCAGCATCAGGGTCCTTGGTGCAAGCGGACAGACGGAGCGATCGCAAGATGTGGGGCTTTGGATCCGCATTGACCCCGCCCAGCAAACAGCAGCACCAGCCCACTGCCCCACTCACACCAGCTCTGATGGTCACAGCCAGCTGCAGAAAATCCAACCCGCACACCCACATTTACAGCATCCGGTCTGATGGGGAAAACAGAGGGGATCTCCCCACCCAAACACACTTAATGAAGTAATGAATACTGTGGGCAGGACCACCAGCAACATGTGGCATGGGGGACAGCTGAAGCAGACAACTTCAAACTACAAAGAGTAACACCTTGAAATGAAGTAAGCATGAGTGGGAGTTATATGTACTCCTTATGTGACCAGAGATGTAGATCCACAATTCAGGGAGGACGACTAGTATTGAACAAATCATACGCAGCTTAAAGGCCTAAAAAATCTGACCTACAAGTCAAAGGTCGCACACAGACCCTAATGGCCAACAGTTCAACTTTGACTAGCGTTGTAATACAAAACACAAGTTCTGACAAGCACAAGACTCTAAAACACAAATACACTTTTGCAAATTGGGCTACATCCTCACACAGGTTTACTTATCTATATGAGGACATTCCATATACTTCTATTGTTTTTATACACAGAAAACTTTTTGCATTTTTTTGCCTAAAGGAAGGTTTTGTTCAGATTTGTTGTCACTTTGAGGGACAAATTTGTCATAATACAGTATAGTTAATATACACGGACAGTTCACCCCCAAAAAAATCTTTCTTCATTAACTCTTCATCGATTTGTTCCAAATCTGTGTACATTTCTTTGTTCTGATGCACACGGAGAAAGATATTTGGAAGATCTTTTGTGTTCAATAGAACAAAGAAATGTATAACGCAATTTTTCCTACTATGGTTGTCAATAGTGGCCAAAGTGTTTGGTTACAAACATTGTTCCAAATATCTTTCTCTGTGTTCATCAGAACAAAGACATTTATACCGATTTGGAAAGACAGAATTTTCATTTTTGGGTGAACGGTTCCTTTAAGCTTACAAATAATTGTATATTATATGGGGGATATGGAGTATTTAATACAAATATATTTTTGCATTTAGGTGAAATCTATACCGACTATAATCTACACAAAAGTTGTTTGCTAATGAATGACCACATAAGATAAAATAACATAAATAAAATAAAAAGGTTAGAGTATTTAAATTAACACTTTCTGTCATGGTTAAACTGGACTGTGAGGACAGAGGAGTTTTTATCATGCTGAAATACAGTGTACAAAAGTGTTTGGAGAATTCCTCCCATAAAACGTGTGGAAATCAAAACAACAGAGCTATTTGGCCTCTTGGCAGTCTTTAGTTTCTTGATGCGTTTATGTAAAGCCGCCCTGTTTGTGTTGAATTAGTGCTGTTGTCACCAGTCGTTTGCGCTGGACCTTAAATACAGTGGGCTTGCCATGAATCTCTGGGACAGTGGGCCTGCACGGCCCCTACAGCTTGCCGGCACCGATCAATGCTTTCAATTCCCTTACAGGTACTTGACATTCTATCGCAGTCACTGCCAACATCCCAAAAAGATTTCTAGCGTCCTCTAAGCCCAGTTAATCTAGTCGTTTGGGCTGACAGAGAAAACGAAGAGTGTTTTTTTGTAACAAAATGCATGAGGGAGAAAAAAGAAAGGGAACCCGAGAAAGTGATAAGAGATGTCCAGGAAGAGACCGATGAAATATTTTGCAGCGGGCAGGAAAGAGGCAGCAGATGAAAGAAACAAAGGGTCAATGTGGTTATCCACAGTTTGATGCTGGTGCTTGCCAATGCATGGAGCTAAAACCCGACATTAAAGATAAGTGATGGTTTACATTAGCGGAGTTAAGAAGCAATGGATTGGCTTTCATCACAGGAGCAGGTGTTGTGTGTGTGAGCGTTTGTGAGGAGCTTCACAGGGGTTTGTGTGAGAGAGAGAGAGACAGAGGCAGAGAAAGGGTTTCTGCTGGTGGGCCCCAGCATGACTGATGAGTTTGGAACAATCGGCCGCCCAGCTGTGTTTTCCATCAAACACATTCCTCTCACCTCACGCTCTGCGTCTCTCACTCATTCACTCCGCCGCTGTAAGCAGCGCCCTCTAGGGATGTGATTTTTATGAGATGGACAGAAAATCTAGAGCTGGAACAGCCCTCAGTTCTCCACTACAAAGCATTGATGTCCAACTGTGTTTTTCCGCTAAAAACATACATCTATACATCTATGATTCTGATGAGATTAAATTTGATCTGTTCGTGTGCAACCAAGCATGTGGCAGAGTTTCAGAACTTATTTTCCCAAAACAGACGAGGGATCGAAATTGAAAACACAATCCATATGTTCAACTGACTGAGGAATTATGCAAACAAAGCCCCCAAAAAGCCTCAAGTTATCTTTTCTTCGAAGTCATACAGACAGACACACACACACACCCCAGAAAATGTAGAAGAGCCGCATCGATGCAAAAACACAAATCGCGTGCCAGCTGAATCAAGAAGACCACACCAAACTCTCTGGAACCCAGCTGGAACCAGGGAATCCCCGTCTAGCAGTCAGTTAACATGGAATGAAATGAACTCTATTAACTTCCTTAATGCATTTATACAGAAGCTTAATGCAAATTGATGAGTCCCCAATAATTACATATTTGCCCTCGTAATCTTCAGTATGGTAATAAAGTACACAATCTCATGATTTTTTTTGTACCTTGTTTTTATGCATTATTGTAACGGGCCAATAAATGTAGATGTAAAATCAACCCTACACTTAAATCAGTTTTTGCAAAGCTAAATCTGTTTAAAAAAGGTCCAGTGTATTAAATCTAGCAGCATCTAGTGGTGAGGTTGCGAATTGCAACCAATGTCATTCCCCCTTCCTTTCATGGCGCTACGATGGCTGACACAGAATTAGATGTCTTTATGTTCACGCTTCTTTCCTAAAGGGAATAACATATTTACGAAACGCACTCTGTAGAGCAGTTTGTTCATTTCGGTCAATAGATCCTCTTTAAAATTACTCACAGCACTTGTTAACTAATTTATTTTTAATTTATTATTACAAGCATTGTGTAGACTAGACAATAAAACTGTGTTTTTAATTTTGTAGGTAGTGTTAGAATATTAATTTATAACACCAATATTGCCGTCTGCACAGGCACGTTGTCTGTCCTCTGTATATATGTCCACAACTGAAGCATTCCCAACCTTCTGACCTTTTCTTGTCCTGCTCAACTGGTTCGGTGCCCTGTGACACCACGATGCTTTGATAAACCTGAGTGACCAGACACATACAAACACACACACACGCGTACAAACACTCACAAAAGACCACCATGCAGCAGGCGCCGTGAGGTAAAACGCAGTGGTATTGGGTTAAAACACATCCATTATTTGCCTGCCGCGCAACCATGACTCGCCCTCCGGGGAGCAGAACGGGAAGGGGGCGGGCCTAAAACTGTCTGTTGTTTGTCTTCATTAATTGCTGTCCCAAGGTCACCGGGTCTTTTTTCCTCCACTCTGGTGTTCCCTGGACAGCCTCAGTTCACCCTGTGAAGCCGTAACTTCAACCCCGATCGGCTATAATTAATGAGTCCAATTACTCTGCTTAGTTATCTTGTTAAACTTACTGCCGAAAGAGACAAAATATGCATGCGTGTGTTTATTGGAGCTGTTTAAAGGGGTCGCGTGTGATGAAAAACAGCCTTTATGAAGAGAAAGATTAATTTCCTGTGTCATACCGTCAGTCCAGCGGTGACAAAAATCTGCCATCTTATTGGCCGCCGTGCAGCGAGGCAGCATGCGATTGGCTTAACGCCTAGACCGAGCCAGCAATCCACAATTGCATTAGAAAATGGTTTTGAAACAGCTGCCTCTGCAAAGCAGCTGGGTCTCCTTTGCTTTTATCTCTCCGTCTTTGGCTCTCCCTCCATCTGTGGCTTTCTGTTCCCTCTCTGTTCACCTTCTTTTCCCTCTCGTTCCCTTACGTGTCCTCCCCAAAACCAGTATTTCTCTTTTCTCTATTGACTTTTCCCTCGCTCGCCTTCTTAGATTCACAGATAGCGCTGGTGCACGCAGCTGCTACGGGGCCCCAAATGCTCCAGTGTTTCTCAACAGTAGCCGCTGTACCGATGACCTCATGAAGAAATCAATCTATTCAGCGATGAGAATACATTAAAAACCTCTCCACAATTCTCCCGAGCAAACAACATATTTTTTAAATGTTTTTAAAAACTAGTAGACTAATCGGTCTTACGGAAGCCGTGTATGATTAGGTCGGTTTTGAGTTCCCCTGACCCCAATCGGGCGTTTACATAAGACATTCTTGCAGTCAATACAACCAGACGGAGCGCAACGGTATCGAACAGAATGCGACTTTTGGCTTAAAAACGAAAAGCTCAAAGGGGATCGACGCTCAATAACGAAATGTCTGTGACATGCAATGCAACAGACAAAAATGAAGTCGCCAAAAAACGCAAAGACAAATGTAAAAAGTTTTAGCATGTAAACACAGCGATTAATCACTACCGCGAAAAAATATTAAAAAAGATGAAATATTGCGTTCGTTCAATACAAAATATATGATCGCTCCCCATAATTTGCATAATCAGAACGGAGTTGGCTGGCCAACCGTTTATCATTTCTTTAAATCTCAAGAGAAGATATTTCCTAAGTTGTTAGATTTATTTGTTGCTCCCCCGGGCACATCTGTGCTTCATTGGTGATGGCCTCATTCGGAGTGTTGATCTATGTTGCATGCTCTTTTTTTTGGGCTCTTTTATTAGGGAAAGGCCCCTCCCCACGCCTGGGGGCACAGCGCCTCTGATGGGCCCGGTCTTGCCTCCCCTTCCTTCTACCTGAGTGTGTGTGTGTGTTTGTATGTCTGCTGCCGTGATACAGCAAGACTTGTTGCAGGGTGCCTGACATGCCGACAAACAATCCGAGTGAAACATACATAAACACACGCATGCACGCAGCTCTTTGGATAGTCCAGCTGCCACACAAACACACACGCACACAGTTGCTCGCACAATTCAGCTATAGAGTGTGAGATACCTGGAGAAACCTTTGTTAAGAACACCAGCCAACTACGCACTTACAGTACCAAAGAAAGTCTGATATAAACACTCGCTCTTGTTTTATTTGAGTGCGTTGTGATAAAGCGCATATAAAGTATTCATCACTCATCACATGCAGAGAACTATAAGTGATATCTCAAATATGCAGAAAGAGAGGATCGCAAATGTGTGTCAAACTGTGTTGAGATTTCACCAATACCACAGTATTTAAATCATTTAATAGGAATCTCAAATATTGTATAATCAAGATCAAAACTAGATTTTAAGACCAAACTCAATAAATCGCATGTGTTTTTTATTCCTCCATTTTGATAAATAAATCTAATGAAACCAAGAACACAGACTGTGTTTCCTACGCTATGAAAAATTATTCTCTGAGACAAGGATTGTTCTGGGCAGTCAATACATCCAACATTTCATCAACTCAAAGAAAAAAGTGAAAACGCACATTTGAATCAAGATCACCAAAAGAAACACTTCAGACTTCCTTCCCACAACCTTTACTCATCCACCTAAATTGTTCACTTATTATTTTCTTTAAACGATCACTTTTATATTGTAGCCTGTACTTACTGCTCTGTACATGTACAGTACTGGTGCCGTTGACCTTCCCCACAATATTCTCTGCAACACACGTGTAATTCCCAGAATCCTCCAGTTTTGCACGGCCGATCTGAACTTTGGAGATTTTCCTTCAAAAGAAAGAGAAAAAGTCAAGGATTAACACACAAGGATAAACTCTACATAATATGAGCTTGGTGGAGTAGGAAGGTGAGTTGCAAAATTCTCGAGGAAAACCTGTGAAAGTTCTCCCTTGCTCTCTCAGATGATCCATCCCCCAATGGCCCATTAACATAGTATTAACAGACTCTGCAGTCGAAATGATATAAACAAACATGATTTTAAAGCATATCCTGAGGTTCAATATTAAAAGTTACTTCAAATTATAAATTCTACTAAAGAAAGCATTTTCGGCTCTAAATGGCCTACGCCTGAAAGTCAGAGCTCAGTTCAAGTCTATAAAAATACAGAACAATGTAATGCTCACTTTCTTCGTAAACTAACACATACTGCGCTAGATTTACAAAAAAGGAAAGAAAGCTTTGATGGGAATGAAAAGTTCTTCGGGGTGATTTGCTAACAAAACACACATTTAAAAACACAGGCGCAATATCTCATTCCCATAAAGGCTGATACGATCTACTAAGAGAAGCGTAAATTAGCACAGGGTTTATGACATGCTTTTTATGTGCGTTAATTAAAGCTGTGCAAAAACTTAGTAAATCATGTTGCGTGATTCATATAAATACTCTCCTTCCATAAAAGTTGCGTCTGAAGAGGATGCAGCAGCATATGCAATAAGGTCAGTCGCAAAAACAGCTGTGTCCACGCCTTTTCAGCGCTTATTTACACTGCGTGTTTAGCAAGCTGTTAGTAAATCTTGCCCTTAGTGTTGAGTTTTTTAGTGAACGTGAGCTTTGCATTGCTGTAGGTCTCTCACATCTGTAAACAAATGAAGGTTATTCACTCTGCTGTGGCTCTCAAATCAAATATGGCGTTATCTGCGCAGGTTTGACGTCAACATAAAATGAGACACAGAACTAATGATGTTTATTGACGCGAATCTACGTCTTAACAACCATATTTGATCGGAGAGCAGCAGAAGAGCGAATTCAGCCAATAACACCCGTTCCTCACGTATAGCTATCACAAACTAAAACATTGACTGTTTGAATAAGATCATAATTTTTTGTTGTTGTAAATGAGAGTGGGCATATACGACTAAATGTTCAGTAATAGGTGAACTATTGCTTTAACAATATAATAGGCATGCATGCTGTAACCATTCACTTTAATTAGAAGGGAAAGGGCAAAGTCTACATTTCCCAAAGTATGAAGCTATCATCTCTGTGAAGGTCATGATTTTATTTCAGAACTCGCTGTTGAAGTGTTTCGGCGCTAGCGGACATGTTCACTCACTTAACGTTTCTGATTTTGATCTGTTTGCTCCTTCTCAGCTCAGCGCCATCTTTGTACCACTTGTAATCTGGGGTGGGGTTGCCAGAGGCCTCGCACTTCACGATCAGTTTGCGTCCCTCGTTCACCAACACAGTTTTCTTCATCGGCTTTAACTCAGGACCAAGAGCTAAAGAAACAGAAGAAAAGACATGGTATTACAATTTGTTTGAGGAGCCTGAGACTGAAACACGGACTCAACCAATAGTGCAGAACTACTTGTTTTTTGACCAATGGTATTTTCAAGCAAACTTTTTGAAATACTGTTTAAAGACGTTAGGAGGGCAGATATGACACGGTTCACCTTAAACACCAACATGTTGCGCTGTGGTCGATGCTATTTCGGAGAAGAGTAGGGGAGGGTCCCAGAGAGAGAGAGAGAAGAGAGAGAGAGAGAAAAATCCAGAAAAGTCTCTCAGCTGGCCAGATGATGTCACCAGAGACACTAACAGTGCTGCGTTCTCTCTCTTCTCTCTGGGATCAATGCAGCACATTTACACCACTGATCAAAGCTCTGCATTCGTGCTGCTGTTCACTTTCATAATCTTGATCTGAAATATGCAGATCTGAGAACGCTAGCAGAACCGCATGCAGGACAACCTCCGGTGAATACTTGAAGATGATGTTATGTAACAGTTTCAGTTTTGAAAGTGAGTTTGCACACAGACCATGATAGTTGGGTTGCGAATGATCTAGTTGGTCAATAGCAGGTACAACATGAACATGAACATCAATGACCAATGTGAACCTGCAAATGACCAACTTAGACTATCAAGAAACCAGACTATCAAGAAACAAGCAGTGCAGTTCATCCAATTAGAAATGGTAACACACAATCAAACACCCAAAATTCGAAGACCTCATGTAGCTGTCAAAATAATGTGTTGTCATTGTCAACACTGTTTAAATAGGAAAGATTCAACAATACAGGCGGACCATTATCGGCATAACCGGAAAGGGCAGAGAGGCTTGGCTCGTCTTTTACAAGCATTTAGAAATTATGTAAGAAGAGCCACTGACGACAGCTGCTTCACAGTTTGTCAATTAGCCGACACCAGATCTGAAAAAACAAATAAAATGGAGGACAGTCATGCGGAGGTGAAGTTTTTTACGCATGGGTCACCACATGCCCGGACGCTACCTCGCATGATCAAGAAATGCATTAAGGGATTAATGTGGACTCAAAATCTGCAGTCACACCGCTTCAAAGAGTTGGGGTTGGTTGACCGAGGGGCAGAACTTGGCGATGCTATCTGACTGTGCCCAACTATCCTGAATAACAGAAGGGCACTTGTTGCCCCAGGGCTGGGGCAGGAGTCAACGCATCACAGCTTTGCGGGCCTTCCCAAGGTGAATCCATTTAGGAAAGTATCCCTGGCTGTCTCTTGTTAATTTGACAACGCATGCTGCCAAAACCTAATTAAAAGTTTCCACCTATAATTGAACAGGATGGCAGGCATCAAAAATAAACAGTTTTTTGAATACGCCAGCATTAACATCAATTACAATCTTGACAGAGGTTGCTCAAACAATCTGCGGATATCCTAATTTAGGAATATTCGGCCCACTTTCCCGTCCCAGAAAAGACAGCTGAAGGCTGCGGAGTGCGCCGGTGCTGATGCTGACAGTCTCTAGCACGATGTTTGGATTGCAGTGTCAGTTGAATAGCGGCTCAGCTTTCTATGACAGCATCTAGTGATGTGCATTGTCTCAGAAAAACCGCTAACCGTCCGATATAGTTCAGCTCTACACAATTTATTGCTCAATGCTGTCGGTACACCTCAGAAGCCATTAGGCTGATAAGAGGGGTGTTCTGCGATGCGTCTTTTTTATAAATGCGATACTGTAATCTGCCTGTATATTTTGAAGAGTCGTGCTGAAATCCTGTCTGTAAAAACTAAGAATTCAGCCTAGGTTCTTTTAATGAAAAAGAAAAGATGCATTTTATTAAATGAGACACAGAAACAAACTTTCAAAGCAGAACAGACATTAATACATCTTAGTAATGTGATACACATCGAAAGCTGTGGGAAAACAAAACTGAGTCTTTGTTGTGAAAGCCGTTGAAGCGATCTGGATTTATCTTCCATCTAGAATGCGTACAAGTAAACAAAAGCTGTGTTTTCCCTGAAATTATCTCCTCCTCACCCCAAACTCAGAACACCTGCATCATTTCCCATCATGCTTATGGTTCCGATCAACCGTCCCTTACTTTAACTGGTAGGGCACTGCTCCAACAACGCCGATGGATTAGAATCCCAGACCATACGCACGAACTGATGACATACTGTATATACCACAACATAAACTCGCAGGCTGTCAGTCATCGTATTGTAGCAGAAGCCTGACTGAGCTGAAGAAATATTAGGCCGAATATGAGGTCAGAAGGCCGCCCTTCAATCATAATGTGTACTTTGAGGTTCTGTGCTGAAGGAGTGACATGAGACGTCTTGTTCCGAGTTGCTTTTGTACATACAGGGCGATACATGCCCGTGTTCAGATAAAAAGGGTGGGGCGTCTAATTTGTATGCTCCATGTTTTCCATGAATCCAGAGTAATCTAAAGCTGTATTTAGTCTAACTCCATGACAGAGTCATACTAGACTATTAAAACTCATAAAGAGATCAAACACAAAAAATAAACCAGGTGCTGAAAACTGTCAATTTACACTCAAACTGCGAATCAAAGCTTTCTCATGCCTAGTCAATGTAAAGAAAAATTCATCATAATTGCTGGAGACGGAAAGGTATTTTTTTCAGGCTGCTACTTTTTACAGTGACGCATAAGAAAAATACTGTAATTTATTATGCCGTATTGTATTGTGTATTTGGTCCACCTGAGCATGCAGATTATTTCACCATACTGCCCCTCAGGTAACATTTTTCATCAATGCTTTAATGCAATCGTCACACTTTTACGAGACCCACATGCCACCATTGCTGTCTCTTGGTGGCGTTACATGTAATTCAGAACTTGGAAATATATAACCTGAAGGACAAGCTCCCCTTAAAATGGCAAATCGTTCAGCGGTCTGGAGAGAGAGGAGGATTACGGAAAAAAAAATCAAATTGCTATCAAGCGAAAGTATGTAACGCAGTTTTTTCACCCTTTCCAAGTAACGCAGCATTTATTTTCACTTTCGTGTTATGACACATATCTTGTTTGGATACATAGTTTGAGTATGCCAAGAAAATTGCACTCGCCAGAATATACCCCAGGATCATACTAGAACAGGTATGCAGGTGTGTTCTTGAAGGCTTGATCTCACCTCGTCTCAAGCCCTTCAGCTGAGAGTGACAACAGATAATACTTCACTTGAGTTTCTACAAGCAAGAAGTATTATTTTAGCAGTATATGAAATATGCAGATCTATTTATGAAGTATTTCCCAAAAGAAGATAAACTTGGAGAAACGATTAAGAGAATCAGCACAACATCAATCAAACTTTATAATATTATATGTAACTATATAACTATATATTGAACCATAAAATCAACATTTGTGTTTTAAAGACCACTTCGCAAGATGTAAACTTATATTTATTCAATATTATTATTAGAGATTTCTCCACCGATATCGATCTGCTCATACTAATAGCCAATCTAAAGATTAAATAAATATTTCTGACTTTTCTTCAGCCGATAGCTTAAAAAAATGCCAGTGCATCTCCAATTATTTTTCTTTTAATCTAACACATATTGTTAAATCTTAAAGATAGTGGTTTAACATTTTGATTCGGTTATAAATGTTCTGTTTGTGTAGTATAAACAATTGAAATTGAGTTCTTCTGGACCAGAGTTGGACCAGCATTGTTTTCTTCCTCCAAAGAGGTATACAGTATATGAGTCACTGTGACTAACTAGTAATATTAATTATGATAATAATAATAATGTAAAAAGTTTATTATCAACATTAAACTAGGCACGGAAATTGGCAAACTATGGCAAAATTTACTTTTCCTAATTACAACTGATTTTGGGAAAATAAGCTTAATCCTCTTCTATTGCTTTCATAAGAACTGCACTTAATTTTTTAATTACTTCAATCAAGCGAACAGTTTTCTCTCGGCATGTTTTCAAAGAAAGCGCACATCAAATAACAGTCGTATCAAAACAGATTTAAATAACCTAATAAAACATCTAAGGCAAAACGGCAACTTGCGCTATATCACAGTTTAGCAACAGAGACTGCGATTAGACTAACACGTTCTTGGTATAAAAACAGTCCATAGTATTATATTACCCACAAAAAAATACACAACTTGAGAAAGTCCAGCAAATATGATGAGTGCAACAGAATAAAGCAACATCTTGACATTGGAAAATTAAAAAAAGCAAGCATACTGAATCTTAAAGGGAAAAAAATAAAGAAAAGCTTAACGAAAGGTTGGATAGGTAAGTATGTGAAGGGTGACCTGAAAACATAACTCGTTCTAACAGAAGGCGTTTTCCACATCTGTATATATTACTCATCAATAACGTGATCAATTTTTCCAGCAGAAAGCAAAACACTTCCGGCTAAAACTACCTTATGAAAATAAACTTCTTTGCATGAGGATACACTCTTTAAAATACTTCCTTGGATCGTGGACATACACGGTTCCTTGGTTTCTACAGAACCACCCCCACACACGAGATTCCGGATTGACACATTAGCATTGTTGTGTAAAGCCAAGCCTGTTTTTGAGGAACAGTAGATAACATAGCCTGAGGTGATGCTGCGCTCGCTCTCACAGTTTGATGTGCTGCAGAATTCCGCTTTTGTGAAGCACTGTTGACAACATGCCACTCATATGCTGTTAATCAGATAACAGTCAATATTATATTTTAATATCAAATATGATATGCAAAAAAATGATTCATCACTTAAAAACCCCATTTCGATCTTGTTTCCTCTTCCTCTTTGTTAATGTTTCTGATTATACACAAGAATTGATCACAGAATTTTTCTGAAACCCCAAAATGTGAAATTTCTTATCAGGATACACTTTTCTAACAGACTAAATAAATCCCAATGTTTACACCTCACAATCACAATACAGAGCGGGATATCTCTGTCGACATATCAAAGAACCAAAAAGACTTTTTCAAATATTCCTACGTATAAACCGAAACGTGGTTTATCACTTAGAGAAAAATGATTTAGGAAAGAAAGCAATACGCATGTGTGGTCTTGGCAATCGGCTCTGTAGCACGTATGCCAAATATAGCCGCATGTTAACACAATCAATCACTTCTAGAAATGTGTATATAATTTAAAATGCTTCTGATTATTTTTTTAAACAGATCGCCGTGTCAAGCACACCATTTCTCAGTACTATCTGATTTCAAAAGTGCTTTGTTTTAAAAAAATAGTCTTTCGGATCAGCTTTCCACTTTGTGTCTTGCCTTTAATGCAAGAAAGGCACTAAATCAAAACTCGGTTAAATTTAGCAAGAAGGTGTTGTGTACATCAAACCAGAACAACAGAGCTGCACACACACAACTGTCTCGTGTCTCGGGAGACACTGTATAAAACTTCTCCCGGGCACAGTTTTTTTTACATCTGCGCTTTGTTTCCGTAGACACAGCACAGGTGATTAGCATCGTCGCATGACACTGTTCCCCCGTACCACATGTCACACACACGCACACTCGTGACGTATATCAACGACCACAATTAAAACAGAAAAACACAGGCTTTACAAACTTATATCCTACACAAGCCCTATGTGAAATTACACCTGTGTTAGTACTGGGAGGCCAAGCGTGTCAATATACAGAAATTAGAACCACATAAAAGGTGTGTTGCGCTGGGGGAACACAATGCTCTCTCATTCAGAGTCCCTGCGTAACATGCCTCAGGCAACGGGGCAAGGAACACCCCCCCTTAAGGGATGAGACACAAAAAGATTCAAAGATTTGTTTGTAAATGAATGAAAGGACGGGGGAAGGTACATGCGTGTGGGAGACAGAACGACAGCAGAATTCTATAATGTAACTAATTGGCGTGACCCGCTAAATTAAGAGTTCATAGCAAGTTGGGTCAAAGCCGCAGAAAGTTTCTTTACTCAAGATCATCCACTTTTGTTTCAGTGCAACAGACAGACGAGATTAAATTGACCAGATTTCTATTCTTTCAAATGTTTATGTAGATAATGTGTGAATAGACGTATTTAACACGTTTTTCGAACCTACATACAGGTATATTGTACAAAATATTACTTCTCACCCTCACGTGATTTCAAACCCGTATGACTTTATTTTTTCTGTGGAACACAAAAGACGATATTCGGATGAATGCTGGTGAACAAACAACATTGTACCCCAATGACTTCTGTTATATGAACACAAAACCACAAAGACATTTCTCTGAATATCTTCTTTCGTGTTCCACAGAAGAAAGATTCATATACAGGTTTTGAATGACATGGGGTTGAGTAAATGTTGACAGAATTTTTACTTTTGTGTGGATGATCGCTTTTTTATTTGAAATTGCACGCAGAGTTCATTCACTTCAACAATCTAAAGTGTCCCATAAATGGACATGACAAGGCTCATATGGAATTTACTTACAATTTCTGAGCTTATTTTGAGGATTTAAATAAAGCAAATGTCTTGAAAGTAAAGAACGTTCTCCTTTTTTTTGTCTTTCATAGTTAACAAAAACCAATCAAATCGCCTCAAATGTTACGCCTTTACGCAAGGGTGGAACACTATGGACGATGAGTGTTCTCCCAGTAAAATATCTGAGAGATTTGTTGGTGCACAATCCATATGAGCCTGGGAATGACGGGTTGGACTGAGAAAAGACAAGAGAGACAGCTGAGTGTGAATCATCATGAACTAGTGTACTGGGGTATGTGGCAAAGAGGGATTTGTCTTCTCCCGATGTGTCTCGCTCCCCGACCTCAGGGTCAGACTGCAGGGACAAGCCGTGACTTGCAGTAGCAGCAGAAGTGCGGAGTGAAGAGCAGGTCTCTGAATCACGCTCTCCAGCTCCCATTCAAGAAAATCTCAGCCGTGACGTTTCAAACGTTTCACGGCAACGTTGGTCTCTCTGCGCGCCAGCACCACAGCTGAAACATGAACAAACCCTTGGAAAGTTCTCGAGTTCGGGAATGAGAGGTGTAGCGGGGCGGCTGCCCACAATTCGACTAAATTTCAGCAACAATGCAACTCCTTATTTGCCAGCACTCGGGACTCAGGTAAGTGGTGTAGGTGAGAATGCTGGGAAAGATCGCCAGCACAGAAAACTAGAGCGGGAGTTTTGAGGACTTCAAAGCGCACGCCAACCTGACTAGAGTTTGCACACGAAACGCACATCAATGCGCCAATTACGCACCTACGCCACAACGGCTAGATATGCTCCTTCATGCTTAGTGCTTTAGGGAGTCCACCTGTGTGACAAACATATGCAGCAAGCTCTGAAAACGATGAAAACCATTACGTCTCACACCCACCTCACACCCCAGAACCCCCTCCCTTCACCACATTCACCTTGTCCTTGTTTTCTATTTACCTTCTGTAGAATTTCTGTCATCTGTTGGAACTTTCTGCCTTTTCTTTCCTCCCTTCTTTTTCCCGTTCCGTTCCTTCTTCTTACCCTCTGACATGGTGTCAGTGCCAAACCGACAGAGAAAAATGTAAATCCACAATGGTATGAAAGTACCGATAGTCCTACGGGGAGTTCGCAACTGGTGCACTTGAGGCTCTGAACTTCAGAGTGTTCGTGCTCCTATATACTCAGGAAACACCTACTTACAGCATGAGAGAGAGAGAGAAAGGAGTGAGGAGGACAGTGGAAGAGAGAGAGAGAGAGAAAGGGAGAGGGGAGGGGAAGCAAGGGAGGGAGCAAAAGGAAGCATTTCCCATTGCTGTCAGGCAATTAACTGTTCCCTGCCTGGTTCTTTCAGATAAGTGCACTCTTTCCAGGCCCTGGAGCTGACACTTGCAGACATCTTAATGCTCAGGCCTCTCCAGCTCATGGGCTCCCCTTTACTTGATCCCTTTCCCCCGCTATGCTTTAGTCTAAAGGCATCAGAAGAGCAGAATCCACGCCTTCAGCTGATCTCTTCTTGAAAACACATACCTACAGTCCATAACGCTCCCCTTCAAAAAGCATTCAGTGACTCAAAAAATAAAATCTGTATCCCATATTTCCAATGTTCTAGATTTTGGTGTTGCACCACCATAGGCACTGATTTTCTCTTCCTCTTCTGTCCCCCAATGTCACTCTCCACCTTTTGCTCTCTCTCTCTCTTTGTTCCAAGTCTCCCGTCCTCTACTGTAAGCGAGTCACAACACGCCCCTGATAGTGTCTCTCTCTGCTAGAGTGTCGTCAGGAATCCCAGCAGTGAGCACGCAAACGGCATGGGAACCCAGAGAGAGCTGCCAAACTCCCCTCCAGCGCTCCTGCTTGCACGGAAACACGAGGCCACTCCGCTACACCTCTAACGTCTCTGCTGCAGGTACTGGTGCTGCACAAATCAACAACAGGGTTGATGACAGAAGGAAGAAATAAGGGATAAGGGAATGAAAGAAAGGAAGAAAGCAATGAGCGAAAGAAAGAAATGAGCCATAGAAAGAAAGAAAGAAAGAAAGAAAGAAATAAATGAGTGAAAGAAAGAAAGAAAGAAAGAACGAAATGAGCTAAAGAAAGAAGAAAAGAAAGATAGAAATGAGCGAGCGAAAGAAGGAAGGAACGAAATGAGCGAAAGAAAGAAGAAGATAAAAAGATAGAAATGTGCGAGCGAAAGAAGGAAGGAACGAAATGAGCTAAAGAAAGAAGGAACGAAATGAGCGAAAGAAAGAAAGAATGAAGAAGAAAGAAAGAAATGAGCGAAAGAAAGAAAGATAGATAGAAATGAGTGATAGATAGAAAGAAAGAAAGAAAGAAAGAAAGAAAAGAAGTGAGCGAAAAAAATGAGTAAAAAAAAAAAAAAACAATTAGCTAAAGAAAGAAGAAAAGAAAGGAGCGAAAGAAAGAAAGATAGATAGAAATGAGTGAAAGAAAGAAAGAAAGAAAGAAAGAAAGAAAGAAAGAAGGAAAGAATGAAAGAAGTGAGCGAAAAAAAATGAGCAAAAGAAAAAGAAAGAAAGAAATGAGCTAAAGAAATAAGAAAAGAAAGACAGAAAGGAGCGAGCGAAAGAAGGAAGGAATGAAATGAGCTAAAGAAAGAAGGAACGAAATGAGCGAAAGAAAGAAAGAAAAGAAAGAAAGAAAGAAAGAAAGAAAGAAAGAAAGAAAGAAAAAGGAGCAAACGAAAGAAAGACAAGAAGAAAGACAGACAGACAGACAGACAGAAAGAAAGAAAGAAAGATAGAAAGAAAGAAAGAAAAAAAGAGCAAAAGAGAGAAATCTAGCACTCCCACATGGACATTTTTAAAGTGCCCATTAGAAAGCCCGGGGCTTATTGGCTGACAGCCAGTGACATGAGTCTTGTAATGAAAACATCAGAGTCCATCATACATTTCGCATGTAACAGTGTCAACATCCTTATATCTCATCTTCCTCAAAAAATAATGCAAAAAAAAACTGTGAAAATTGAAAGACATTTACATTTGGAATAAAATATGGTCACAAGCACATGTGAACAGATGTAAACAAGGACAAACCAACAAATAATAACTTAAATAACTTCCTTTGCAGGGTCAAGATTACTTAAAATAAATTGCACCGTCTAATAACTCTGTTGACTATCATGAGCTGTCTGTGTTCACCTGAATGCTTATGTTCGTGCTACTGTAGGCTGGATGCAGGTGTGCTACTGTGATGTGCCACACATTACTGGGTCTGTACAGCATTGCTACACCAGTGTGATGAAGTCACCTACATTAGCTCTTTAAAAACTGTGTGCTTGATTCACACTCTAATCCTCTGATAACATAGTTACGCTATGATCAAAACAAAAAGTATACAAAACAATCCATGCTAACGTGCCAATGTACAATTTTAAACAAAACGATTCGACAAACTCCATCCGGGTGAAACCCCTGGTGCTGTTTGTCGGAAAAATGTCAATGAGAATTTTGAATGTTGTGCCGTAGAAGTTTCTGTATGTAAATAAAAAAAATTAATTTGTATGTCATCGAAAACGACACATAGATGTAACTAAATAAATATGAAAGCTAAACCATGAGAGAAATTCTTGAACAGTAAAAGTACAAAATAGACAACGTAAAAAAATGGTAAAACATATTGGGGAGGATTCCCGGACAAGGATTAGCTTTAGCCAGAATTTAGCTTTAGTTTAATTAGGAAATTCAAGTCGTTTTAACAAGCATACCATAGGAAAAAAATAATTACCCGTGTGCAGTGTGGTGTGGATCTCAAGACAAGATAATCATTCTGATATATTTTAAGATATGATAGTGTAAATTGTTTTCGGTTAAAATACCTCTAGCATTTAAATTAGTCTGGGACTAGTCTTAAACCCAGTCCGGGAAACCGCCCCTTGATTTGTGGACGCAGGTCACTGTTTGGTAGCACAACCAACAGGATTTTAAAAAAATGCGTTGTAAAAATGTTTCACTTCTCTACAATAAATAGGGTACTGTAATATTTTACAGAGATATTTTGTGACAAGCTATTGTCTTAAATAAACTGCAGCCTTCTCTACATGGGGGCAACTGGCAAAACACTTCATCCTTCTCTTTTCCCTGGTGACAAATGCCATCAATTTCACTTTAGATGATGTGATCTAGAAAATCATACACAGATAATGTTGTGTCAGGGCACACACGAACAGCGACTTTCGAACAACAAGTAACATACACTTGAAGGATTGCCTCACATTTCACGTCCAGCATAAATGCAAGCACTCGAGTGAGTGCTAATCCCAGATAACACTTACGCTGGGAATGCGGTATTGTTGTGCCTCTCAGCAAGGAACCAAAGCTCAGATAAGGGATGCGAGATACAGTATCAAAAGTGTCTTCATAAGGGCTTCCTCAAAACAAACGGATATCGCCATCTAGATCACCTGAGAAGCACAGATGCTAACATCTGTCCGACATGATGTCATTCTGTAGACACATCTTTTATCAAACGAGCACATCACAATGAAACGAACATTTCCCAACATCAAGGACCCAAAAATAGAGACGTTTCTCAATCAAGTTTGCTTGAGTTTCATCGATGAACAGAAGGCCAACGGTTTGTGTGTCAGCTCAAAGCCGACAAGAATGAAGGCGTGATGAGTGAAGCGGAGGATTACATGCTTGTACGAGGTGACCGGGGGTCTCACCGCGGGTCCCCTAATGATACTACCCTCCTCAGAGTCGTGTCATCGTTCAGCTGGTGTTTGTGTGTGAAGGGGGTATGGGAACTGGCGTGACCCAACACGCCACTCCAGAAGATCAAAGGCCATGTTGTAGGCATAAACAGTGTGTGTGTGTCCGTGTGGAAGTACCTCCCTCATGACAACGTCCTCGTGGTGAGTGAATCCGTCACTTTTAATGACACTAAGCCGCATGCAAGCCGGGTATGGGTCACCCCCTCCCCTTGTTGCCGGGCATGATGGGACTTGTTACGCGTCCTCTCCGGCACAGCTTTGCATCTACGTATACATGGAAAGTGTGGGTATCTAAATACTGATGAGCAAGTGCAGGGAAATCCCTTAAAAGATTAGTTCCTCTTTGAATTGCAGGACGGCCCCTGAGATTGATTTACATTGCTGCACTGCAGAAGTGACAGTGTTACCTTATATTTACCATACAGGCATTGAATGTTCCAGGTGGGCGGAGCTGACATCAGGAGATACAATTCCACCAGTGTTATGTTGCAATATATGGTGACATGGAGTTGCAGAACAAAAGAAGGAATAGAAAAACACTGGGTGTATCAACAACATGCGCCACTTTATTTTTGAGCGAACCACCCACCTAGCACGAAGCCCTCCAGCTCATAGCGAAATAAAAGACGCTGTGCATGACATACATTCGTATAGATCGCTTGCTGTATTGACAGCCATTCAAAGCTCTTTCCGTCACAGGGAAATGTTTCTCATCTGGTCTCTTCCCTTCTCCGTTCATCTTTCCCTCCATTAAAAAGCATCTGCTGTTTCTCAACATTGAATGCCCCGAGGCACTCTCTGCTCTGATCGAGTGGGTGGGGATGCCTGACATTAGGAGTAAATAAAGAGAACGTGGAGCCACCCCCTTAAAAGTCCTGGATCGGATTCTGGTGGTTCTCTCCCACTCCCGTACCCTCACCAGGCCCCATCTTGGCAATTTGCAGAGGGGGCCCTTAAACTTCCTCTGAGATTACAGCAGATAAGTGTAGCCCACCTTCCCCCATCGGCCTCCCGCTGTACCTGCACACCATCACGCATATATACTGCCCCGAGACACCGCTGGCATTTCACGAGCGCTGCAAGTTTATCTTTGGAGACGTAATGGTTTTAAACACCCATCTGGTTGTTTAGATCAGTGCGTTTCTCCTAGAGCGCGGTGTGTGTGGATCCGAGTGGGAGGTAAGGGGATGCAGATCGGTGCATTTAACACTGCCCTGTTGACTTCACTGAGGGGTGAAGCAAGGGCAGCCGTGGAGCAGAGTGGAGCAATGCGGAGGGTCCAAAGGACACGATAAAGTTGTTCTACCTATTTGTGCCCTCCTTTAAACTTAAAAGCCAGTGCAAACTACCCCATCTGTAAATGATCACCGTGCCCAGGTTTGGTGCGGGGGGTGCGTGTTTCTAATGCAGACCCCCTTAAGGGTCGGATTTTTAGTCGATGTCTTTGAAGGTATATCTCATTGAACATCACACATCCGAATTGGTAAAGGGTCTGCGATTCCAGGTGCCTTTGTCTGCGCACGGGCAGGGTGTGGGGTCCGAGACATCCGTCCCCTCAGACGGGATGTCTTGGGGCAACCACCAAGCTTGACCAATCGAAGTCAGAAGACCATCTCGCACCGCCGCAGTGGTCAAATCGCAGGCAAGGATGAGGACCCAGGCTGTTTATTTGAACTCCAAACCACACTGTCGTGTGTATCGTTGGGTACGACCATCTGTGTTTGTGACCATGAGCGGTAAGGCTCGTAAAAGAAACTTCTGCGAGAGCGTGACTGCACGGATGCATTGTGAAACCGTGAAAATTAAATTTCTCGAAGACAGCCAGCAAATGTATATACATGTGGGAGCTTTGTGCAAAAGAAGCTTGGCACCGGCAGGCATACGTGTACGTTCAGGTGGTTAATGGTCGGACGGTGAAAATCCAGCCCTGCGTGGTTTCCGCTGCACGCAGCTGTCACCATGGCAACCATTCAGAACAGGCGATGGAGACGTTGCACCACATGAAAACAGAAATGCCCATAAGGTAGCCGATGCTTAGTCCACAGGGAAACACTGCAGCAAAACAGGGAGCGGATAGGCAGACAGACAGAGAGAGAGAGAGAGAGAGAGAGAGAGAGACAGAGAGAGACAGAGAGAACGATTCACGGAGCTCTCTTTCTGAGCTGTCAGGTTATCACATCACCTGGCTGTCAATCACAGAACTGCCACAACTTAGCCCCGCCCACCCACAGCAAGCCCTGCCTTCCACATACTGCAATGGCAGATCAATCAAGTCACTGACCTGATGATTTATGAATGGTAGAAGAATTAATGGAGGAGATACATCCTCATCAAAGTCTATCCCTGATGATTGCTCAACGTTCCAAGGCCTGACATTGATCTCGCCAGAGAGAACAGGACACAGGGATACGCATAGCAACACGGCAGCCAATAGAGTACAATTTAGCCCAAGCGTGTTACTTAATGAGATGCTTTTTCACAACTTACACTAAACGAGGTACATCAGATCACAGATGAATTCAATGTACGCTAAGAGCCATGACATGCTAGATGGAGTCAAAGACACGAGAACAAGTTGAACATCCTGTGCAAGGTCTACTAACCTAATCTGAGATCCCCACAGATATGTGACAATGTTGTGGCTGATCCTCTGTTTAACCTTTCACTGCTGATTGAGATCAAAATTCTAACTCTTGGGGTGAAACTGAGGGTGTGAACATAACATAAGCGCAAAACACCAATTATATTCTAAACTATTCCATGCACAGCAATACATTTGCAAGACTGATTGCGCATTTCGAGTACCAAAATGGAGTCTCTTCCTAAAATCTTTCCAATAACAGACATCTTTTACTAAGCAGAGAAAATAAATAAGTCTGTTAGAACGTTTGAACAGAATAGAGCCATTTGTATATCTTTTCGATTTAGGTATACTGTATGTAAGATAAAAAAAAAACATACATTGCTTCTGGACCACTGTACATCTTGCAAAGTAGTCTGTTGCCATCACTCGGTTATTCGAAATGAAATAATTAAAATTAAAGATTTTTGTCAATTTTAAAGCTGTGAAATCAATTAAATATACAGTTTAAATTGTGTTAATTTAAGGAAAAAAAGGTAAATCTGAGTAACTCAAATATTTCTATTAGAATTCATTAAAAAAAATTAAGCATATATAATCTGTTAATTAAATACCTATTTTTTTTCATTAAATAAACTTAAACAATATATATAAAATGTAAGGTAATGAATTGTTGGATTTTAAATAATTTCAACAAGTCCCACTGATTTTTTGTTAAATGATTTTGAAAATTTTTATTAAGTTAATATAACTCTTTATTTTTGTGATATTTAACAAGCCACCAAAATTATTTTTTTAGAGTGAAAATGCAGATGGTAAAAAATATTGGTTGGTGATACATCAGTGCATCTCTATTTTTTTTAACAGTTTTGCTGGGGGAATGACTCTCTTTTGCTATGATATCATAAGTAGAACTTTATCTAAATCACAAAATTACATCACACGATGACCAAGCATTTGGTGCAGATCATCATGTCCTGTTTTGTCAGCGAAGATCAAACAGCATTGACAAGCACAATTACTCTGCAGCGATGAAAGGCCAATGCTCTGAAAGGTAAACACGCAACCCCAGCCTCCTTAAAACAGCAGCTTTATGCGGTACGCTTTGTCTCTGCCTCCATCCAACAGTTATTCAGGTCTCTTCAACAAGTGGCACTTAGATATACCGCAGTCTGCAAAAGATACATTAGCGTCTCACCCGAGTGTGCGACAGATTGTTTTTCAGATAGTGTCAGGGAGAGATCTACTCCATCCATGTTTTTTTGCTCTTTCAGTTTGAGAAGAACAGACAAACACACTCCCACACACTCTCACGCAGTTTAACAAACAAGCGCCCACATCGCCGCTGCAGTGTTAACAGAAACACACACGCATGCTGTTTAGCGTTCAAAAACGGGCCAACACGTAGCCAGCCAAACACCAGTCAATCCACGAAAATGTTTACATGCCCTTTTGGCAAAACATAAACATACAAGCAGAAAAACACCAGTACATGTTTTGCTTTTTTGCTGCTTGAAGGTTTGTGAAAGTAAACAGAAGCATTTTTCCAAAGAAGCAACAGAGGCTGTCTGCCAAAATTATGTGATGAGTAAATAAAAAGTACAAGTACACAGTTCAAATAAGTCGATATTACAAAATGTTGTATGAAATTGCGTGTGGATAGAAACAATAAACAAATCAACCACTAGGACATCACACTTACTGTACATAAATGTCCAAATCTAAACAAACTTAAAATGATGATCTATGAGAGAGCTGCTTTGTTGACTAATGCTTGAAAAAGAAGACTATTAATAATAATACAACTAATAATAATAAAAGTTGTAAAGTAATACAGCAATAAAGGTTGGAAATGAGGCTTTTAATAATAATAATAATTGAAAAGTAATGCAATAAGAAATGGTTGGAAAAGGAGACTATTATTATTATTATTATTAATAATAGCAATAATAAGTATTATTATTATCATTATTGAGAAGCAACTAAATGAATATAAGTTGGAAAAGGAGGCTAATAATGATAATGATACATTCTGTATTATTTAGTTAGCAGTACATTTTGCTAACTTTTCAAAGCATTGTAAAAATGTGAAAACTAAACTTATTATGACTTTAATGAAATTTATTAAAATAAATATAGTATTGGTTGTGTATGTAGTATAGGCCAAATGGTGTTTCATACCGTGTCCCTTTAACCTCAGCATTCCACCAACATTCCACTGTGCTGTATTGACATTTGCTCGATTTGATAGAACGGACAGAAGAAAAAGAGGCTCATGAGAAAGGGTCCAGTTCTTATCAATGCCCCTTTGCACACAGAGACACAAACGTCCGCTCCCAGCTCTGCATTCTTCAAATCAAATCAAATTCCTTGTGCGCTCTCAACTCGTCCTTTATCTGGAGAATGTACTCTGAGCAAAGCACAAACATGTCACTGAGGAAGGCCCTACACTCTCTTAAAAAAGCACCACCCCACACATAAACACCAGTCATTTGCATTTCTGTTTTTCCTTCTACAAGAGCTGTGTCTTATCACAGGCTCAGCTTATCTCTCAATTTCTCTTGCAGCGTTGCAGGGCCTTCCTGAAAAACAGAGAGCTGCGCTAGTGGCAAGCGTCCTCTGTGGTTGACGGTTCCAGAGCTTAAAAACTAAGGGGTTGAGTTTTTCTTTCAGAGGGGCCTCTGATAATTTGAGGGGAGAGCTTGTGAGAGATCAAGTGTGTGGCCCCCGGGCACTGGTGGCAGGACGGACCCTCCGTGCTCCGACTCCTTGGGGGGGAGGGATTACAGGAAGCCCATAGCGCAACTGGGCCGCCTCAGCGCGACAGGCAGACGGCCCGGTCACAGATACTCTCTCTGCTGTTCCAACGACAGCAGCGCTGCGTGCCAGAAGCCGACTGACTCATCCTGAGACCGCGGAGGACAAACTCAAAGCAGGTCCATCGCTCATCGTGTTGGACGGGCGATCCATCCACCAGCAAATTCTTTGCTCTCTGGGTAGCATAAATAAAGTGATGGCACAGAAATAAATAAAAATGCAAGAGAAAATGTAACTGGACATACAAGACAGAACATATCGTACAGAGCTTTAGATGAAAGCTGATGCCCGGGCGTAACTGAGCCGGGGCTTTGAAAAGAAGAAAAACTATTATTCATGGATATGTGGTCTTTCGGGGAATGGTTTGGGAATGATGAAAAGTAGTTTTGATTGAAGTATACGGAGCGTTTAGTCCAAACGCGTCCCTGACCTTGGTTCACATCTTCTCTCTGATGGACCACACGGGGGAGAAGATTTGCATTCCATGGCATCCAGAAAATAAAAAAATGCTAAATATGGACGGGCAAAAGTCCTCAGACATGCACTTTTATTTTCTAATTCTTTCAAGGGCTTTCCTGTAGCTAGCAAGGCCAATGTCACACGTATGATTCACAGGGAATGCACATACTGCTTAAATGTAAAGCCTGAATGCAATGCAAGTTGTTTTAATAAATTTTTTTGGGCATTTACGACAAGAAATTATGGGAGGAGAGAGACAGAATCAGGAGCTGGGAAAGGACCATAAACCGGGATTTGAACTTGGATCACCCAAAGTGCTGCTGCACAACACTGGACTACAAGGGCCAACGGACATTTATACCTTTATTTTGACAGGACAGTAGAGAGATTTTGACAGGAGAGTATAGGGCGTGGAGTGCGGTGCGGGATCGGCACAAGACCTCGAGCGGGGATCGAGTCAACAAAAGCACAGTGCACATGTCAGATTTTTTAAAGGTTCGGTGTGTAGTTTTTTGGAGGATCTGTTGATAGAAATGCAAAATAATATACATAACTATGTGTTCAGAGGTATAAAGACCTTAAATAATGAAGCGTTAGGTTTTTACTTTTCTATCTACATACACACACCCCTGTCCTCTTACATGGAATTTGGCAGGTGGCATCTTCCACATGGCTTTCCTAAGTTAATATTAAAGATATCAAGGTTATATGGTCACAGAATGTTTTTATTATTGCTCATCTCTCGGTCTGAAGAGACACACATAACAACCTGCTCGTTGTCCGGTAACTATCTTTCAACAACAATGAGAGAGGGACCAGACGGAAAGAGAATGTGTTTGCACAGGAAGATAGACACGCTCCTGAACCCCCGGGTTCGGGCCACTCAGCATGACGTCAACAACAGAGCCGAAGATTAATACGACAGGAATGAAAGCAAGACTTATGGTAAGCCAAACTCCGCTGATACACTGTACATTTATAACCTCTGCCCAGACACACAGCTCAAGCCAGTGCTGAAGATCTACGGCTGGAGACAAATCAATACAGTGGCAATATTTCAATCGATGTCTATTTCAATCTATGGAATGTTTTTTTTTCCCCACTTCAGATAAATCCAATGTTGTGAGGGAAAAACTGCTCTCCGAGCATCAATAAGGCCAGAGAGCATCTCAGAAAAGAGAGAAGGCAATAATCCAGCATGCATCAACTTTCCTCCTGGCAACTCATCCAATGACAGTGTGTTCTGGGAACAGTTCCAGCCGACCGCATCGGATTCACCTCTAGCTCCATACCGTGGCACGCAGGTGAGTGTGAAAAATCTGGAATTATCAGAAGGAAGTGCAGAAGAAGAGAAAGGCATGCACGATATGAAAAAAACAGGAAAGAAAAACTGAAAAGCGAGAAAGAGCCAAAACAACACATGATAAAGAAGCACTAGGGAACGCGAGTATTGTGTTGACGTGCCGTGACTAGTGTTGAAGTTAAAGCATCCATGTCACATTTCCTCCACAAGCCTTCATAATAACTGTATTTAATATTCCACATAAACAAGGGATTGTACAAACACGACACAGAAGACTATCAAATCCGGCCAATCACATTTTTGCACGCTAAACCCCGTGACCTGACAGGCTCTTACAAAAAAATTGCCATGGTAACCATAGTTTGCACCAACATATCACAAGTGGCCAAGTGCAGCTATTGATTCTACATGTTTCTACAGCTACACTGCTTCAAACAAATTAAGTTAAACACAATTCAAGATTAGAAAGCTTTTGACACATTATTTATGTTATTTACAGTTTACAGGTTGTATTCATTGATTTACACGATACTGTACGAAAAATTGTCAAAATTATGCAAATTGATTTTCTAGAAAGATTTGAAACATGTTGGTAACATCATATTTTACAGTTTAATTTAAATTGTAATAAAATTTCAATATTATCATATTGCATATCATATATGGCATTATTGCATTTTTTCTATAGTGCAGCTCTACACTATACACAATGCCATAGATAACCTTTTGGTTCCATAAAGAACCTTTCTGGAGAACCTTTGGGTTTCACAAAATGTTCTTTGTGAAGATAAAAAGGTTCTTCAGATTATAAAAAAGTAAGAAAGAGATGGTTCTTTAAAGAACCTTTGATTGAATGGTTCTTCTATGGCATCGCTATTTTTAATAGTGTGGTTTACAGTAGTGACATACACCCTTGAAAATAAAGGTGCTTCACGATGCAATGGAAGAACCTTTGTTATCCAAATGGTTCCATAAAGAACCCTTAACATCCAAAGAACATTTGTGAAAAAGGTTATAAAAAGGTAGGAAGAGATTCTTAAATTAAGAAAAGTCATACTATTTGAACTTTTGCTCACGGCTCCCTAACGTGGCTAAGCACAATTGTCTGTTACCAGTGTCGTAAACAATGTCGCTGTATTAGCTTCTCCGTAGGCAGCGCAATACACATGAATTTGTTGACTAAAATGATGGAAGCGGTGAATGCAGAAACGTTTTAAAACCATATCATTCTCTTTCGCAGTCAGGGGATAGGCGGGCTGTGTGTACCGACCCGAACACAGAATTTACAGAGTGTGGTCGTAGCCACTATGAGACTGCTCAGATAGCAGTGTCAGTTGAAATCGTTCAGTTAATAAGTTCAGTCCATAAAAAAACAACCAAGACCAGCCAACCAGTTTTTTCCAGATGTGTAATCAGCAAAAACATTACCACATGTATCTTTTCAAATGTAAACAAAGGAACAGACAGAGTAAAGTAAAAGCTTCAAAAACGCAGGAAATCCCAACAGTTAATTTCAATCTCAACCTTCTGCAAGATCATGCAACAATCAGCATTAACTAAGCTTGCTTAAACAGATCAAATGCAATGCGCTGCAATGCATTTACATAACTTTGATGCAATATCATCCACATACCGACACCAAAGAAACTGAATGTAGTTTTACAGTATTGCAAAACGTCCGTCATTGCATGGGCTAGGCTTTAAATGAACAGGCCTAAATGGTGCTCAGATCTGTTTCCAATGACTCTCTCTCCATATGGACGGCTACTGCCCCGTCAACAAAACCCTCCTCGGTCCACCTCTGAACACCATCAAAAGAACAACCATTCATACTCTTTTAAGCCTTTTCATGTTAAGACACACATCAATCCACTCCTACGACATACCTGAGGAAACAAACACTGGCGCTCGATGCGCACGGAGCGTGCAGCAAAACGTGGCCGGACACGTCCCTCAAGCGGAGCGGGAGTGCCAGCCGACACTCTTTTTAGCAATCTGGCGCTCAACATACAAACACACAGACGCCCTTCCTATGCTCCTTTGTACCCGAACATTTCGTTTGTTCATGTCGCAGCCATTGCCTGCTGTATTGAGGACAAGGATTATGACTGATCGCTGCACGGGTGAACAGGAGCAAGCCAATGGAAACGTAATGCAATGTGTATGTTATGTGTGCATGTATTGAGTATTTACTTATAGCTTCAGGTGAATAAATATATTTGGGTATAGATTCTAACCGCAGAAAAGAAGATCTAGGAACAAGAGTGTTCACCTATAATTATGTCCCAGGCATTGGGTGGACCTGTAATAAGCGTTCTCCTCGGGGAAAACGTTTCTGGAGGCATATTTTCAAGTTATGATATCAGTGCAAACTATTTACCACACCTGCTAATAAAATTTGTTGCAATTTGATTCTTGGTAAATGGGAGAATGTTTACTGTACAGAATTACAGGAAATTATTCAGAAGGTATACAGAAGATTCAAAATGGGCCAGATTAGAACCTGCTTAAACCACAATGATTAGCACAATGACTCAACATCAGTTGCAAGCAGAGATGCACCAATACATTTCTCCACAGATACTGATAGCCGAATAAAGCCGAGTGATATCTGCCGATGCCAATTTTGAAGATTAAACAAATATTTCTTAACTTTCTGATTGTTATCAACTCATGTAATGACTATAAACATTAAACATCAAACTGGTTATGTTTCTTAAAGCAGCCCTGCAATGATGTGTCACACATTCTGTCTTCTTTACAATGTTACAGGTGCTGTCTTCTCATGCTTAACATGGTCCGTATGTCAAAAAACGAGTTTGGTGTATTACATAGTATTTCTGTGCTCGATACAATCCCCAAGCGATCGTACAGGTTTAGGAAAGTTTTTTTCGAACATTTAAAACTGTTTCGTAACAACTTTTCTTAGTCCCATATTGGACAATTCTCCCGGAAAAGCATGCGGCGCGGCCACAGGAGAAGGAGCATGCGCAGTCGTCACTTTCACTTGTAAGCAGGAGAGAGAGCATACATTCGCGAAGTACAGGTGTTTATTTGTTCACTGCATATGGGTGATGAATGTTATATAAACGGTGGATATAACGCTGGATTTGGAGATCGTTTGAAACTGATACCATTGACCTTCACTGTATAGACATTTCTCAAAATATCTTTGTTTGTGTTCGACAGAAATGACTCTCATACTGTATAGGCTTTGAAAAAACATGAGAGTGAATAAGGCAGATGTTTGCACCATAAAATGAAAGACAAACTTATAATAGACAAATTCTTCCCAAAGTAAAAATCAAAATTTCTTGATGCATCCAACCTCATTTCAAACCTAATTTCAAACCTAATTTTTTTCTAAGCTAGATATTTAGTTGATTTTCACCACTTTTTTTCCATGTGTACAGTCATAATTAAGCTTCAGAATTACAGAAAAGTATGATAAATGTGAAACTCTATACTTCAGTATTGAATTTTTGTGTTAAATAAAGGAAATGGACGACGAAGTTGTGAAAGAAGTCACACAAATTGTGTTGGCTGATAAATAACACTGATATGTGTTGTTTTAACACTACTGTTTATGTATTTTACATATTGTTATCTAACTGCATAACTAATGAAAGATATTTAAAAATGTATGCACCGTAATATGCAAATATATGCAAACATTCAAAATAGTTTCCACACCAAACACAATGCTTGTGATTCACATTGCTCATCTACTTTTCCAGCACCAACTATGATTCATAGGGATTTTTTAAATACTGCCGTCTCTTACAACCCTGGCAACATATTTGCTTGAACTATTAAAGGGATAGTACACCCAAATGAATATTTTGTCATCATTTAATCCCCCTCAGATTGTGCCAAATCTGTATATTTCTTTGTTTTGCTAAACACAAAGCAAGATGTTTGGAAGAATGTCAGTAACAAAACAGATCTCACCCCCATTGAAATCCCCAATGTATTTATTTTTCCTACAACGTTCTTCGCGATATCTTTCTCGGTGTTCATCAGAGCAAAGAAATGTACACAAGTTTGGAACAATTTGAGGGTAAGTAAATGATGACAGAATTGTAATTTTTTGGGTAAACTATCCCTTTAACATGTTTCTTGAAATGACAGCTACTGCATTTGACACGTAAGAAAGATCCACCTGAAGATGCTGCAGTGCCCTGCAGACGTGTGCAAAGCAGCATGCATGCTCTCTGAACCGGGGGAAGAAAGAAGCGCAGGTGCAAGTGGAGGTCACCTCCCTGGTGTCCTTTAGCCGCATTCTACGCATTGGTCCTGAGTGGCAGGATTGTACACATGCTGTATTGCAGTCGGGGAGCGCAGAGACTTACTGATGAATAGTTGATGAGCAGCTTCCAGGCAGAAGGCAGGAGTGAAGATCTTTTCATTCACCCACAATCCATTCCACCTCTCTACAGCAAAAACATCTACCAGAGGGTCGTACTAGCTTTAGGTAGTTATTTTTTACCAAGATTGTTAGTCAACTTGCAAATGGACCAGATACAAGTCAGCTACTTTGTTTTGTCCTTTTCTTCCCTCCCCCCCACCTTTTTCTCCGTGCCTTCTGCTGTAAAATAGTGTCCATTATTTGAGGGCTGAATGTTTGGATAATAACAGAGAAGAAAACCACGCCGTGCGTTCTTCCCCCTCAGAACAGAGAGCGGGCCCCTTTGTTGGGGCCACCTCATAATGGCCCCTCCTTACACCGAAAGAAAAACCTCACAGAGCTCTCAGAGTCTCTGACACGCACTGCAAATGCCTCACCTGTTACCATGTCCCTCCCCTGCCACATGTCCGCCTACATTACACGTGAATCAGATGCATTATTTACAACAGAAAGAAATGCTCTTGAGGCAGAGATCAAGCAAACATCCCTTTTCGTGGAGGAGAAGTGGAGGGAACGGGTGGCGAGCCCTGAACTGAGAGCCATTTAGTCCAGTAAACACCAGAGGAGATGGACAGCTGGGTTTAGTCTACACTGATGAACAAATGGGGTCCCTAGAATATTGATAAATTACACGGCAAGCGTAAACAAGCACGGTTAACTTTCTAAGAAATAATCTGGTTGTACAGCAGAGCAGAAAAAACGAAATAATGCATTGAAGAATCTTCAGCTTTAATGCTGGTTTACCCAAAAGCGATTTCCAATACATTTGTATAGACGGTTTCATCGAACACACGTGTAACTTCCGTTAACAATTTATTTTTGATTTAATTTATATTGATAATAACTTGATTTCATATCTTACTGTATATTAATTGTATTAAATTAAAACTATTCAACAGTCTGGGCCACATGTTTATGTTGTTACCGCTGAAACTGTCTTTAGACTGAAAGTTTTGTTCTCCATCCAAATCCACTTGAATTTATTCATTCAGTGTGTAAGAAGCTGAAAACATGAATTTTAAGAGCAATCAGCAAAGTCTGGGAGTATTTGGGCCCCCTCCACCATAATACTCTCAGCTAAGCATTCAAAGAGCCTGTCCGTTTATTTTCCCTGTGAGGGTATGGTGAAAAAAGGGGCCATAAGTTCAGTTAAAACTAATATTTGCCAGATCTCCTCCTATGATCACACATCCCCAAATCACGATCTCAGTAAAGTCAGTTCTGTGTCAGTTTTCATGCCGGCTGCACCTAAGCGACTGCTCATCGCTGGCCATGCAAGAACACGTCTCGCTCCGTCATCAGCCTGCCAGCTCAGCTCATTACCGTCTAAAACCAGAGAGCAAAATTAATGTAAACAGTGCAATCGGATTATTAAAGCCAAGGACAAATATACAAGCAAACTGTAATTATCGCCGCCCATGCAGCTTGGAAAAGTCGAGCAAATGACCACAACTGCAAAAAAAAGTGTACATTCAGTGGATCCTTTATAGTGCTTCATAAGTTAAAATCAGAAAATACTTTTCTTAGAAAAAAACTATAATAATACAATTCTATATTAAAGCACACTGGAGGGCAAAAGAAGGGTTTAGTCTTAAGCCCAAATGGTTCCTTGGATATACAGTAAGATGATGCTTAGATTCACTTCTCATAGCGCCTCCTTATGGCATATAAGCAAAAAAACTTTGGGGCTCAGTCTTAAAAGGATAGTTCACCCAAAAATGAAAATTCTGTCATCATTTAAACAACCTCATGTCATTTCAAACCTGTATGACTTTCTTTCTTCTGCAGAACACAAAAGAAGATATTTTGAAGAATGTTAGTAAATGAACAATGGTGGTAGCCATTCAATTGCATTGGTTTTGTGTCCATACAATAAAACAGCAATTTATTTCCGTTGTCCCACGAACATCCTGAAATTTATGAATCTATAAACATTTTATGCATCTATGAAGCTGTCACTTTTGACAGTTTGATAAATATAAATTACTTTTCATTTTTATATGAAGCCAAAGCAAAGGTAATGCAAATTGAACTATAGGCATGATTTCAAAGTCAATTTCAAATAGCAGGAAAAATATAAACCAGTAATAATTCAATTCAATAATTTAATTCAATCCAATACACTTCAACTTCGAACAAATGTTTGTTTATTTATAATAGTGGTACCTAATACATGAATGCACATAGAGCATGAATGAGATGTGGGACATTTTTGGGGATCTTTATCACTTGTCCCTGTGATTTGTTTGACGATGCCTAAAATGTTCAAAGGCAGAAGAATAACAGCGAAAACTATGAACAAGAAGAACAGAACACACTAAAAGGTTCCCGCAGCACCACTGCTTGCATTTCTATTGACTCGCAGATATGCCCTTGCAGTATTTGCCATGTGTCAGAACCCGAGTTCTGAAGAGAAGCTGAAATGTTATTCTGTATGGCAAGTCAATCAGACCCACAATGTAAAAGTGCATTAGCAAAATGTAAACCCTCATGACTAGCTAAAATTTCCCAATTTGCCTTAATGTCAGATCTGATAAGTGAAAACCCGTCACACAAACATCTGCAGGTTGCAAACTCTTGAGCCTGTTGCCTACTTTTTTGGGACCGTCAGAATCCTGTTCAAATACTGCCTCTAAGTGGTGAATCTGATGCTTTCCTCTGTACATAATTTCCAGACAACAGACACAATGAGCAAGCAACAGGAAAAATAATTAACTGCTTGTTTTATGTATTTTAAATACAGGAGAAAATATTTTTGTACCTAATTCATAACAGTATTGAAATATATAGGGAGAGCGAAAAAGCAAGAGAGAGAAGGTGACAAGTTTTAACAGGATGTTCACCTATAGCCTCTTTCTGGATCTATAACTTCCAAAACACTCAAAAATCCATTTAGTCATTTAGTCATTTAGTCATTTAATCATTTATTCATTTATCAAATACTTTTATCCAGAGCGACTCACACATGAGGTAAACAGTGGAAGCCATTGGTCTCATATAGCCTACCACGGTATACAAAGCGAAGATATTTTTTTATGGATAGAAAGATTAGAAAAGAGATAGAAGTCAGAACTAATCGATGGAAGAGATGCGTTTTCAGCAGATCTTCTTAAAGATGGCTACAGAATCTGCTGATCTTGTAGTAGCGTGCAGATCATCCCACCTATGTGGAACAGATCCAGAGAAGGTAAGTTAGAGTGATTTTTTCCCTTTTTGGGATGGCGCTACAAGGCGTCGTTCATACATCTGCCTCTGAATATTTTTCTGTGCTTGTGACATCATGCCTGTATTTATTGCTCACATAGGTAAAGGAGCATGTAGCAACTTCCTGAAAGCAATTCGCAGAACATCTCCCATCGCCTATATAAATATGCAGCAAACTCATAAAGGGTCACAGTGCGCCAGTACATTGAGTTCCAATATATATACACAACGCTCACTCAAGTGCCTTTACAGTCTAAAACATCCCGAGTCAGATTTACAGCTTGTCAATTACAAGGTATTACTCGGGCTTGACTCTGTCCCCTCTTTCTCCACTGCACTTGGCAGACAATCCAATCCCTATGGGTCTATTTTCAGAGCTCTTTAAATTTCTCACATGACGGGCAGCTTTGCCACTACTGTAACCCAACAAGGTCCCTTTGGTCACGGATACTGTGTTTAACGCTAAAAATGATCGCCTTTGTTGGTGTCGCAAGTCAGCATTTTCTGCGAAACCAAGAAGTGCTTACGGTAATGAATGTCTTTATCGTGGTACTGATTTCCTTTCAGTCTATTAAGAATACTCTCATTATAACAAGGTAGCCAATGTAAAGGATGGATTGAACAATGACCAAAGTATTTAATATATAACAATACATATGCCTTGTTGGTTTTGCAATACTGTACAGGTTTTAAGAAAAATTGTTAAATTGTGTTTATTTCATTTGAGTTTCTAATGTGAAATCGAAAGGGTGAAGGTCAGCCATTAGGAGCAATTGTTAGTATAACCATTTGACCCAAAATACTCACAATGCATTGAAAAGCAACCCCTTAAAATCTAAAGGAATAGTTCATCCAAAAATGAAAATTCGGACATCATTTTCTTCTTTTGCACAAAACAAAAGATGTTATTTTAAAGAACATTTGTAACCGAACTAAGGTGGTACCCATTCACTTGCATTTTTTTTGTGTCTATACAATAGAAGTGAATGGGTATTGCTGTTGTTCGGGTACCAACATTCTTCAAAATATCTTCTTTTGAGTTTATAAAGGTTTCAAATGACAAGAGTATAAGTAAATGATGACAGAATTTTAATTTTTGGGTGAACTATACATTTAACAGCATGCAAAAAAATCACCAAAGAACTGAATGTCAAGAACGGTCGTTTCACATCTCAGAACGAAAGCAATCTGCCAATTTCATAAAAATCTATGAATCTGCTTTCAGATTGATAAAGAACATTGGATGGATTTCTGGAATGCTCTGTTCTGATTGGTCAATCCTGCCACAGAGTGTTCAGATATCCCAAAAGCCACCGCACATTTACAGAAAAAGAAATTTTGAGCCACATATCATGACTACTTTACAGGTTGTTCAGATAATAAATAACAAATCTTTAGTTCTGAATGTATGAATGTCATTGTTCTAAACAAGTCAGCTTTGTTGCACATTGCAATCACATTTTGTACAGAGGACCAAATCACAAGTAAGGGCAAGGTGTTTGGCATCTCCAACAACCTTAGTTTCAAATGCCATTACAGTCTTCAAAATCAGGACAGAAGTATTTCGACTTCTTGGTTGTCAATTGTAAGGGAACATCCATAGATAATGTACTGAACCACTTCTGTGATCCTCTGTTAAGTAAGCTTTTATTAACTTGATTAAACATTTACTACATTTAAACTTGGAATAAATGAGTTAATAGTGTAAAATAGCACAAAGAAAACATTCAGCCAAACAACTTTTTTTGAACTGACAAGATTTTTGGGACAACTATATGAAAAACCACACAAAAAAATAACAGACTCCTGGAGGTATCGAGTTGTTTGGTGAGAGAACTCGTTCACTTGTTAGTGCTAAACAGCGTCCGGTTTGGATGTTGATTTCACAGTATCATCGTTTGTGAAAGCAGGAGGTGGTCGCTACTGAAGGGTAGAAAACTCTGAGAAAGCTAATGGCTTTCCTACAGTCAAGTTCTCAAACGGTTTACTTATTCTCAACATCAAGACAAAAATATTATTTCGGCAGAAAAGAATCGATTCCAAATTTGAATTTTATCAGCATTTCGAAATATATTGTGGTCATTCCTGTCAAGTGTCTGCTAAATTTCAACAAAATCAAACCTCAGGAGTGACATAAAAGGGCTTTTCACACTGCACTTAACCCCGGGTTATCTTCATTCTAAACCCCACTTTTAACCCCGGGTTAACGAATGCTGGTTTCACACTAGTAAATTTGAAGAGGGGAATCCCCGCATTTTACCCGGGGGTAGCACCGCTTCTGCAAGGTTAACTCCGCTTTGGGGTACAAAGGTGTACAGTGTGAAAGGAAGCCGGGGTATAGGAATACGACCAGACGCATAGCAACAGACACCCAATCAAAAACTAAAGAGCACTTAACTCATTTCACAAACTGTGTACAATCACAGAAACTCATGCTCCGTGCAAACAATCCTTTGAGTTTTTCATATGTTTGAGTAACTAACGTCTTAGGAGGCTGAAAACAGCCAAAAAGGATTTACGAGGCGATTTTTATTCAGTCAGTTTGACGCTGCAGTATTTATCCAATCATGACAGTTGACACTGCAAATATGCAAATAGGAATGTTAACCCAGGGTTTAGTGATGTACAGTGGGAAACATCAGGTTATGAATATCCAGGATTAACTCTTAACCCCTGGGAAATTATAAACAGTCTGAAACGTGACACAGATAACCAAGGATTCTGTTTAATGGGGGTTAAGAATAACCCTGGGGTTAAAGAGTTCAAGTGTGAAAAGCCCAAAAGTCAGCCAACAGCAATGTGAAAGACTGACAGCATGACAAGACACATGAAAAGAGAGATACAAATCGAGTTTATAACTTTTTCTAAATACATACAGATATTACCGTTTTACTACTTAAAGCGGGCGTAAAACACTCGGTTTCTGCCAATCTCATATTAATCTTGAGTTCCTATAGAGTAGTATTGCATACATCGTATCTTCGAAGAGTATTTAGTTTGATCACATTTATAAAAGATAGATACAGCTTTACGATTGTTTCCGAACAGGCGCGTGCGGGGGGAGGGGTAGGCTGAACCAAAGTATGTTCGCACCCATTGTCAACAAAACACAGACATCAGTTTCACTCACCGCATGCGGTTCATGTCCGGTATCTTTTAGCCTTAGGACGGCTCCATATACCCGTTTCAACAATCTCCAAATCAAGCATTATATCCACAGTTTATATAACATTCATCAACCAAATGCAGTGAACAAACAAACACCTAAACTTTACGAACATTCTCTTTCTCTCCTGCTTACAAGTGAAAGTGACGTCTGCGCATGCTCTTTCTCCTGCTCTCCTTGTTGCCGTGTCGCCGTGCCGTGTGCTTTTTCGGGAAAATTGTCCAATAAGGGACTAAGAAAAGTTGTTACGAAACAGTTTTATATGTTCGAGAAAAAAATCTGAAACCTGTACGATCGCTGGGCTAGTGTATCGAGCACAGAAATACTACGTAATACACCCAACTTGTTTCTTGACAAGCTGACCATGTTAAGCATGAGAAGACCGCACGTTTAACATCATACAGAAGTCAGAATGCATGACACGGCCGTTTTAAAAGTGAGTCTGAACTTGTTTACATTACAGCATTTGAGGTCTGAAAAAATACAGAGCATATTTTCTGTGATTTTGACCCGTTTCTCGAGTTTATATATATTTTTATTTACATTTGGGAGAATAATTGTTAGTTCACAGAACAAAAATGATTAAAAAAAAATGAAATATAAGGATTATGTATCATAAGGTGCCAAAATGTCAACCCACATAATGAGAAGCCAGATACTCTTTCTGCAATGCAAGACAAGCAATGGCAACCGTCCTAGATAGGAATTACATCTAGATTCCCGCTGCCCAAACTCCCAAAGCTAAGGTGATCTACTGAAGTTTGCAGAAAAGAGAAAAAGAGAGGCTGAGAGCTGACAGCCATTATCGTGAAGTAATTAAGTCTAGGCAAAAACACATGATCCAGGGTACAGCTGAGACACAAGAGACCACAGTCACACACCTAGTCTCCTGTCAGCCCTGCATTCTGTAAAACAGCAATGAAGAGGCCCACAGTGTATGGATCTATCTCCAGAGGGAGGATGCAGAGCAACCTACACAAACATTCATCATCAGACATGACCAGGATCGATTGAAAACCCTGTCTTCTGTGTTCCACCTTCAGTCAGACGATCTACAATGCCTCTTTCACCCGAGAGTCATTCACAGCCATCATTCAACAATCAACGCTCAGAGGGACATTCTGTACCGGCCTGGATATGGAATGGAGCTATGACTAAAATTACTGCTGTAAATATACAACAAAAATATAGGAATGAATTTCGTGTGTATATTGTTTGTTTTGCACTTTTGGATTTGTTCTCCACTCATCTCATGGACACACAAACATAACCAACTGTATTTTCAGTAATGTTCATGTTAGTTGTCATGATTTCAGACCAACATATAGTGTTTCACATTATTCTTGTTACAAACTTTTTCATATGATGTGCACACTGTAGCTTCGGGGAACAATGTATTTGGTTTTCATTCATATCTAGAGGGGAACTGATGATAAATCTGATTTTGATTAGAGGGCAGGTTGTAGTTTGGGTTCTCAAACTATAAATCAATACGATGTCATTTTAAAGGAAAAATACAGCCGTGAAAAAATGAAGAGACCATTGCAACATTTAATTTAATCATCATTTCAAGATGTTATTTCCAGTCCAGTGTCTGTTGAATTTCAACAAAAACAAACCTTAGGACCGAAAAAGTCAAGTGAAAGATTGCAGCATGACAAGACACATGAAACTATGAAAAAATCCAAGTTATGGCATACAAAAATATTTTTTGATCTTTTCCTAACTACATGTACAAAATACTGTTGTATTCCTTAAAAGTGAATATGAATTTGTTTTCTTGGCAGGGAGGTCTGAAAAAATACTGGGCATCTTTTTTTACCCTTTTCTCCAGTTTTCATTTTCTGCAAAAAAAATCAATTTTTTTATTGTTTACTGATTGTTTACACATTCAAGAAATATTGTTAGTAGTTCACAGAATTTTACTTAAAACACATACCTAAAAATAGTAAATTCAGAAGAACAGAAAATAAATTTGAAATGGTCTCTTCGTTTTTTACCACAGTTCAGTTATAATAGTATTAATGCATGGATCCTATTTTATTATATTAGTAATATTATACCTTTAGGAAAAGCTAACAGGAGACATATATGCAGATGAGACCATGATCCTTTAAATAACACAAAAGTGAACAACAAGTGATGTTAATCATGGTGATTTGTTTTAAATTATGAATACACCGAAACTCCTTAAGGGTTAAGAAAAAAGGTGATTAACTGCATTTTAGCAAAATTGTAACTTCTCAACAATCTATCATCCTGAAGTACATAAATATCAACTTGTTTCAGAATACTAACACGAAAAAAAACTGCCAAGTTTACATAGGCTGCTTATGTCCAGCTCATGAAACAACATATCTGAGCGAAGGTCTCTTTGTCTGAAGGGAATATGTGTGGGCGAGCTGCAGAGAGAGATTTTCTTTTCTTGGAACTATGGAAAAGTGGGCCATGCTCGAAAAGTATATAATCCTGCTTTGGTATTCAAAATATCACAAAGTCTGTGAAACTATTGTTTGTGGCTACCGCCCCACTTAACTAGAGGATGACCCACCTGATACTCGAACCCACATGAGCTTTCAACAATAAGACTGCACTGTTACCATCAACTTCCTCCTCAGTTATTGTACTGTTCAAACCAAATCCAGCTTGTAAGTGAGATATGTGGCCTTTATCGCTACATCTCCTCAGGCAGTTCTCTTGTTATAGCCCTTTGAATCATGCTCTATTTTACAGAGTTAAATTATCCATGTTATTCAGGAACCCATTGGGATTTAATTACGACAGGATGTCGGCCCAAAAATCCTCCTCCCGAATGCTTTTTACAATAAAAAAGTCCTCTCACTCTCTAAATAGACAGACAAACATCTATATTAAATATTTAAACAAAGAGAATACTTCAGATGTATGTGCCTCATAAATAAACCCTTCCCTCAGTGCATGTCAATCACCAGCTGTTATTCTTGTCCCACGTCATGCAGCTTTGCCCAAGAGAAATTTCAGATCAATGATATTGAGCCACAGGCAAATTCTGGACTGCCATCTCGATACAGCTGTGACCTCCACACATTGGGAATCACACATACACAGGAGCCTCACAAAATGAGAGCCATTTCAATAACTTCGCTCAATGTTATCACAACAGGTAAGAATTAGCCTATCACAAAGAATGGTGACGCGGACATACTCTTTTTGACACATACATATTGGAGGCAAAGAGAAAGAATGGCTGACACACACAACATAACTGCACCCACCCAACTGTCAGTATCTTCAAGGGTGATATTTAGGTCCCCCTCTACCAAAAACAAGACAAACTGTCAGAACACCTGCATTTACAGGCTTTCAATCTAGGCTGAGTCATTAGGGACAAGGCGAAGAAACATATTTTTAACCACAAAACCTAAAGCACCTGGCATAATTGAAGCAGAATAAATTGAAGAAGGACTCATGCTTCCCAATTTGAATTGCACTCTGTCAACAGATGCATACCGTAGAGCCAGATCAGGAGCATCATGCTTTGCAGCAGCCTCCTTTGAATCTGTCACGGGCGTCTTGAAACATCACTGCAAAACTGTATGTTCAACTGAAGTGGTCTGCACCATTCTCATCAACAAGATCAATATTACCTTGCTGTATTGAATGAACCTTTTATTTAGAACAGGTGAGTGTCACCTGTTATTCATTCTCATCAGAAAGCGATGACTTCAGTCAAGTTAAAGCCTGTTGTAAATCATTGTGTTGCAACACAAAGTTCACTGCACAAGTTCACAAATTCCTCAAGTAATTTATGAGAAGAAAAGAAAGGGCAAAGTCATCTGCATTTTGATCTTTGATAAGAAGGGACAAGATTTTCAACGACACGCGAGCTCAATCATAGCGTTAGGCCTCTGTACCACACGCAGCTGTGAAGCATATTTATGAGATACAGCACCTTGGACAGCGACAAAAAACTTGACGTCAACTACAACAACGTGTTACTTGCTTCGCAAGAAGACTTGTGGGAAAACTTATACAGAGAGATGCAGTTCCGTATAGTTAGATCGCAACATGTACTGTCATTTTTCAATGAATAGTGAGTTTTGAATTGACGTGGTGAATCTATAGTAGCCCGAGATGACTGAAGGTTAAATGGCGTATTGTGCTTTCGAGGAATGTCCTGTCCTCGTAAAGAAAAATGAAGTGATTACATTAACTCATATTTACATAAGAAGAATATAAATCTGAAAACAGGACGACTTCAGATATAAATGTGAACGACGTCAACATGACTATAGGAAGTGATTTCAATACAGTTTTAAAGAACCAACTCCAAGTGCAATTGCTCTGGAGAAGCATTAAGCGCATACCAGCAACTTTCTCTTAACAAAGCAATGAGCCCAATCTCTATCTATCGGCAATCGGATTGAATCCTCCGCTAAAATAAGAAAAGCTTCTTATCTGAGAACAAGCAACCTGTATTTGCTTATGGGCCCTATCCAACTGTTACGCCATACGACTACGAAAGCTCGATTCAAGTATAGAATTGCTTTGTAAAGAATTCAAGTATTATCAAATAAGCAGTAAGTGCGCGCGTGCGAGCGTTTTTGAGAGTGTGCGTGTGCACAGCATATGTCTTTGCATATGTCAGACGATACCATGAAAACCCTTAACCGTTTTGTTCCTGCCCAATATTGGTGCATAGACGCCCCCACAAGCACCCATCTGTTACTTAAACCAAACATTTGATGTCATCCGCACTATACTTAAGCACAAAAGCGAAATGCACCGTAAGTGTCAATGAAACGCATTTGCGTTGCCCAGAAAACATATTTTGCGGGAAAAAACTTACCGCAGTCTTCACACAAGATCCTGCCAACATCCTTTTTCAGATTCTTCCCACTCGTATCTAAGGGAGCGAAGGATGCTTTGAAAACCGAGGGCTCGTCAGTCGGGTCCATGAAAAATATATACTTGTGATTCTTTTTCACTTTGGCGCACGAAGTCTCTGAGCCAAATTCCCCCACGGTGACGAGCTGCTCCCGCTTCAGACCCCCGCTGTTCCGCGGCCACACGTCCAGGACTTTGACATTCACACTGTACGGCTCCTCGGATGCGTTCTGAGGCGCGGACTGCACCTTGCCTTCAATCACCACGGCTGATCTGTAAGCCTGGTCCTGCAGGGAATTCAAACTCGGGGAGTAGCAGGCGAAGGAGACCCCGATGAGCAGCATGGATAAGTGTACCGAATCAAGCCTCCTCATGCCGCCTGCTTTGGCTCGATGGTCGGTGGTCGCGTTGCGGCAGGGCTCTCTCGGCTGCGGGGCGATGGCGGTGGAGCTGGGTTGAAGGAAGAGACTGCAAATAGGCTCCAGTAGCACGGCGGCGCGGCAGACCTTGCGTAAGTGTCCATGCCATCGGGATCCGCTGCTTTATTCCGATAAATTTGCAATAGGGAAATACCAGCTGAGAACCGGAAACAGCGTAATGGTACTGGGTTAATAAAAATCCCTTAGCCGCATTTTGCCGAAGCGCATCCGAAAAATGTGGGAAAAGTCGTGGATGTTCCCTCCTCCGAAGACACTTGCAGGTATCCGCAAGACGCCGCCAGTCAATCTTTGCCCAAAAATTGCAGTGGGGAGCGCGCCCTACTCGGCGCTGACTGCTCTATATCTTTCACTGCAGTGAGATGTGAATGCTGCAGTAAACTACTACTTTCGTTAACCACTCACTGCAAACGTAAGAATCCACGGTTTTGCACTGTTGCCGTCTCCCTCCTGCCCCGTCTCTCTCCGCCACCCCTTATCTATCAGGAAGGAAAGATGTGTGCGGTAAGATTCCCCGCACCGACGACAGATTCACGGCTGGGGTGCTGAAAGAACGCCCATGCGCCGGCTTGAGTCTTTAGTCTCCGACACCCCGAGAAAAATAATCAATCCATGATCTCTCCCATGACCGATCCTTACGAAACAAAAATAAAAGAGCACCAAAACGTATGATTCAGGAAAGCATCCAGCTTTAACCTCCCTTTAAACGGAAACGCATTAACGTGACTGGTTCCAGAGAGTGCGATGCCAACAGTGCGAATGAATCTCAATGTGTCGGATTTTTGAACCGACGGCTTTGAATGAGTTTTGCTTCTCATTCCATTACTTAATCATGCCCTGCATTCAGGTCACATTCGCCGCTCTGCCTCAAAGAAAAAAAATGATAGTGAGGCGTTGCATCAAATCTATAGGCTACATCTGCTCTCCGTTGCACTGCTGATATATGCACGATTGTGAACATTTGGACCAAATCAAATGGGAAACTCAGAAGGTAGCGCATACTGCATCAAACGCTAAAATACAAGAATGTAATCCACTTACACTAAAAGAAAAAGAGACATGGTTTAAAACGATATTATCAGAATTAGAAGGGAAGTGTAATACATGCAAAAACTAAATCCTGACGTAGAAAACTGAATGAAGACTTAACCTGTGGATCTGCAAAGGAGCGTAAATAAAAAAATTCACGTAGAGCGACATCTGCTGTTCTGTGCGCACAGGACTTGAGGTCGAAACACATTTTAAACATATGAAATGAGTGTTCGAGTCATAGGTCGAAAAGAGCCAAAGTCGTGGTGCCTCAGATGGTCTATAGTTTACTACTAGTTTACTCATTTAGGCTATTTATAATCATAATCATGCGACCAGTGCACAGATTAAAGGAAGAGGCACATTTGCGCGCTTTTAATCAAATTGGCTTCAGCACGAAAACTAGTTCTCATATCAAATACTTTTTTAAATGTATAGACAATCACATTTAAGTTGATAACGAATATTTTCGACAACATTGAGGTGATGATCCATGACAAGTCTAATGGGTACTGTCCATGGTTCTGAAACAAAACTGCCCCAGACCTCCCATTTACAAAAGTGGCCGGCACAGTCACAAGCACTAAAACTACCCTTTGTACACTTACCAGATTCAGCGGTTCCAATGGTCTCGAGCTTTGTCTCTGTCGAAAACATTTGGGCTGATATGAATTAATATTCGTTCACGGATTCGGATCACTTTATTCTACTTTCTATAGATCGAACTGAGCATGCAAATCACCTCAGACTCTGCTGAACACCAATAACTTTATTAAATACTACTACATGCAAACAAAAGTCCTGAATACATGGCAAACATAAGAACAGTTTATAATGGCTTTATTTTGTCATGCACCCTATAGGCAAACTGATTTCCCCAAAATACGCAAGAAAAAAATTCTGAAAAATTTCAGAAGAACTTGTAGACGATTAATTCCAATATATATATATATATTTAGAAGATACATTTAGAAAGATTTGCTTCAGCACAGCTTCTATGACTGAAGTAGCTCCAGCTGCAATATCAAGAAAGCAACAGTGCGAGGCGCACGAGCCATTTGCTTTTCCCCAGCTGAGCGTGCTGACATCAGACCGCACGCGCACGGCGTTGAGCTCGTGCGTGCGTCCGTCTCCATGCCACGACTCGCTCTTTCGTTCCATCTTGTGAACGGCGCATCGGTGAAGCGGCACCGCGGCAGTGTTTACAGTAGGCCTACGGGGCTTACAGGTTTCCATCATTGTTTTTGACAGTGGTCAACTGCGAAGGACTTGCACAAGGGCTAACGCTCTGCCTGCAGACTGAGCGGGGTAAGATATGCCGAACCACGTCGCTCGTTATGAGGTCTGCGACTTTGGCAACAGCACTGCACTTTACGATGATATATCATGGTATTTTGCGCTATATTGTTTTTAAACGATTTATTTTATAAATAAAATACATTTCCGCACCCGTGGGCAGATTACAGACTGCTTGCTCAAACTCGGTAACCGTTTACAGTGGACAGACAGCGAGGCTGTCACACTCTGTTGCGGCAAATCCACTGTGCCTTTTAATTGTGACTGTGACATACCGTTATGTGTTCAAGCTAACAGAGTTCACCTTCGACCAAAAACAAGTAAACCTTTGAGTGATGTTAATGGATCGCAACGATCAATACATCTTTCCTTAACATTATTTTACTTTTAAATATACGCAATAACATTGTGTTAGGCCCACATTAAAGAGCGCATGATAAGTTTTAAACGTCAAAAAGATGCTTAAGTTTCTATTAAGAATGGCCAGTTAAACCATTACAATAGGCCATACAAAGTCAGTGACCACCTGTTTTTGATTCAAGATATTCTGACGTAATATCAATCACAAAAACAATGACTAGATATTTAGACTAGAAAACGTTCTGGAAACATGAAAAACACGGAACTTACATTTTTGTTAATTATATATTCTGTTTATTAAAGTAAAATCATTTGCTTACGACACTTGTTACAGACTTGTTTAGAGAATTTGTTGAAGCGTATTTTAGAATACTAACAGTATAAAATATAAGCACTGCATTGAAATACATTTTTCCAAGACACAAATATAACGGATGCTCTTTGTGTTGGGCATATGTTCGGCGTATAGCAGTTTCTGGCGAGAATTATTAAAATATTACCAAAATAAATTGTCTGGTACATATAATTTCATGTATTTTAGATATTTTGTTTGCTTAAAATAGAACACTGCATGTTCTTTATTGCTTTATTTCCGGACTGGGGAAAATGCATGTACAATTTTATATTTCTGTTTCTTCCTTAACAGTCACTAAAATATATATATGGAAAGAAATGCATAAATTCTCTCACCTGGATTGTTGTTCATTAGAGTTTTATAATTAAATTGATTTTGGTATAGTCTGGATTTTGTTTAGATATTTTTAATACAGAATTCCACAGATTTGTTTAGCATAAATCAGTCTTCTTTTATGAATTCCATCAAAATGTATTATATAATCAAATTCTCTTTCATTTCAGGCTTTGCGTGATTTTTATATATTTTTTAAGAAGACTTAGTTTGTATTTTCACTATAGTTTATTAATCTATTATTATAGTTCTCAGCTGTAACTTACAACATTGAATGATATTAAAGTGCAACAATATTGTCCTTTTAACAATGCTGTGCTAGTTCACTATTTTTAGCACATTTGTCATGTTACAGGGTATCATTGTAACGCATCAGAACCCTTAAATTCATAATATTGCCTTTGTTCGTTTGTCAAAACTATAGGTCTACTGTATTATTAACCAAGGGGCTGGGTCATTTAAATCAGATTTCTTATGAATATAACAATTATTTTGAGGTTAAAAATATGAAAAAAATAAAAAACATTTAAAGATTAATGTTATAGGCTTTGTTTAAGAAAGCGATAGGCCCAACACATTTTCCAAGGTTAATTGACAGCATTTTAACTGTTCCGTTAAGTTAAAGTAAAAATAATTTGTTCAGAATATTACAGAAATGATCATATTTCGATTTTTGTTATATTTATTTGTAAAATAACAACGTATTTGAGTATGGACAACATATAAAAGAAAGAAAGAAAGAACACATACATTAAGTGTTATAAATTAAAGCATCAAATGAGGATGTTACAAACTACAATATCCATTTAACATTATAAAACAATTTAAAACCGTGTTTATTAACGAATGTATAATTTTAAATCTCTTATTACTTTGTCAAATATTTTTAAATGAATCCCAGGTATTTGAATGGCCACAAATAAAATCTATGCTAGATTTGATTACCATTGGGCCTATACATTTAACATATTTGACTTATTAATTAATTTAGTTCACGGACAGCCGGCACAAATTTTTACTCCAATGAATATTGATCAGTGCAGGTTTTTGAAAATCAGATGCCTTACAAACTTATAGCCATTTAAAAACTTTTTTTTCCGTGAATAGCCTTATATAGTCTACAGATTATTATAGAAAAGCTGAATTTAAGTAATAACACGCTTTAGCCTACAATAGGGGCTAAGTTGACGAACTGGATCTTACATTATAGAAAATGTTTATTTTAATATTGTAATTATTTTATAATAAACTGTTGTTTCAATCCATTTCACTAGTGACAATAATGACCTCAAAGAGTTAAGCTTCAATAAACCTTCAATTATTATTCACTTATAACTATTGAATAAACCAGTAAAACCCATCACTGAAAGCTATTTTTATTCAACTTAAAACTGTGGGGAAGCCATTAAACCAGACAATTTTGTATCCCATTTTTCTGATTGACCTGATTTTTTTTGTGAAATACAAAATGACTGTTATCGACATTTCAGGGTAAATTCAAAAGTAATATCAAAAAATAAAATTTAATAATAATTCAAATGTAATCACACAACAATGGAAAAGAAATGCATACAAATGTACAAGTTATTAAATTGTGTACATTGTATACAAATGGTATAGTGTGAATATAATCACTCTAGTTAATAAACCCTAATTTAAGAGGGTTTAAAGGTTGTTTTCAGTAAAAACTATGCTAGTTTAAAAAACTGTAATCTATTTAGAACTAGTTGTTTTAAATCAACATATAAAATATGGAAATACTTGAATTGAAAACGTTATAGTTTTTGCAATTCCTAACATAACAAATAACGCGACGTTTGTTTTAGTTTTTAAAGATATAATCTTTACTTCCAGATAAGACAATTCTGCTTATTCCGTTCAACCGATTTACAATAAAAATGAATCCTAAAATTCAACCGATACATAGCTCTCTTGCAAAAGGCATTAAAACAGCTGAACACAGAAATCTTTAGACAGAAACTACACAATAGATTCAGTGTTGATTATTTTAACCAGCAGCGAAGCTGTGCTTAATCTAAAAAACTTTATTGTTTACTGCTAAACATTCTGTAGTGGTTATTTTTTAAAACAAAAAACGTTGGTGCTTATCTTTATTGGGTGGCAATGAATGTAAATATAATTATTTGTCATTTTTATCTTGTAATGTATTCTTTTTTTTAGTTGAACTTGCAGATAATTGAACAGGCTAAAGTTTGGACAGCTAAATCCAAGACAGATGTGTGTCAGGTCTCTCAGAGTCACCATCTTTATCTAGGTTTAAATTGCTTAAATATTCGTCCCCGAAACAAGACTATTAAAATAGGCTATAGAAAAAAGCGTTTCCCTTTAAACAGGCGGTTTAATCCACCATTTTATCATCTGTTTAGCAACGGTTAACAACGTCCTCAAACGATACTCAACCCAAATAAAAGTGTCTGTATCTACGGTCAATTTATCTAGGCTATATTCTATTTGTGTACAGCAACACCCATGAAATAACCTGTAAGAATAACGGAAGACAGCGCAGCGCATGCAAGTTTTCACAATAAATGTTTCCTAGCACAAACCTACAATGTGATTATGGACTATGACTAAAACCTTCTATGCGCTTAGTCTACGGTGAAGGTTATTCATTTAATGTCAGTATCCCTATACAGTGAACGCACTGCTCTGAACAGCGCTCGTCTCCTCTCCTCACGCAGATCTCGCGAGAGCGGTGGCGTGGCTGGTTGGCAGTAAGCTTGCAGTAAGACAGAGGGAGAAGGCAGGCAGCATCATGGCGGACAGAGACAGTGGAAGTGAGCAGGGAGGAGCGGCCACGGGCCCGGCTGTCGGTTCCGTGCACCCAGTGACAGGAGGGGCGGGCTCGGCTTCCGGGCTGCAGCACGAGACGCAAGAGCTCGCCTCGAAGCGGGTTGACATCCAGAACAAGCGCTTTTATTTGGACGTGAAGCAGAACGCGAAAGGCCGCTTCTTGAAGATAGCCGAAGTCGGGGCCGGGGGAAACAAGAGCCGCCTCACTCTCTCCATGTCCGTCGCTGTCGAGTTCCGCGACTACCTGGGAGACTTCATCGAGCATTACGCCCAGCTAGGACCGAGCAATCCCGACATAGCGCAGGACGAGCCCCGGCGGGCGCTGAAGAGCGAGTTCTTGGTCAGGGAGAATCGGAAGTACTACATGGATCTAAAGGAGAACCAGCGGGGCCGCTTTTTAAGGATTCGGCAGACCGTCAACCGGGGGCCCGGTTTGGGATCCACGCAAGGCCAGACGATCGCTCTTCCAGCGCAGGGACTAATCGAGTTTCGCGATGCCCTCGCCAAACTCATCGACGACTACGGGGTGGAGGACGAGCCCGCGGAGCTGCCCGAGGGAACCTCGTTAACTGTGGACAACAAGCGCTTTTTCTTTGATGTGGGCTCCAATAAGTACGGGGTGTTCATGAGGGTAAGCGAGGTTAAGCCCACCTATCGCAACTCTATCACAGTGCCCTACAAAGTGTGGTCCAAATTCGGGAACACTTTCTGTAAATACGCGGACGAAATGAAAAAGATTCAAGAGAAACAGAGGGAAAAAAGGGCATGCGAGCTCCAGCAGCAGCAGCAGCAGCAAGAGGAGATGCAGGGAGACGCCGGCGACGAGGATTGATAGTGGAAGGAAAACATGCAAAAAATCATAAAGAGTAACATAAAGAGAAATTATAAGTAAGAAAACTGTACTGTACAAAAAAAAGAAAGATACGTAAAAGATTTAACTGTTTAACTTCAAGGGAGCACTACCCACAAAAAAATACAAAACCTCCACAGACTGACAGTTAAGATTCAACACCCATCGCTGGACGTTATCCACTTACCCATCATTAATACAGTAAGCGGCTGCTAAACAGAGTAATAACATTATATATGAACTGTCTTTCCTACTTGACTACAACAGAACTGAGTGTTTTATTTCCCTTATTAACCGAGGACTTTTTTACAAAGGTGTTTGCGAATGTTCACATGGAGTTATCGCCGAGTTATGAGGAAACGATTCCTTTACATGTGAGCTAATGACTTCAGCACAAATCAGATGTTTTCGTTTCTTTTCTTGTTTCTTCTTTATCCAAAATTGAACATCACCTGAAGAGGAGGTTGTAATGGTTGCCATGGCACTAGATAGTTACAAGCATCACATATGAGGGCTAGCTAGGGATCTTGATGTGACATTATCAACCTGTTGATCAGTCCCTAAGAGGTACAGAGGTCGCTGTGTGCAGGACAGGGTTTGATCTACGGGACGTTTGTGGCGTGGTGGATGACCTCTCGGCAAACGTTCTGAGGAGTATTACCAGTGTATTTGTTCAACTGAAGTTATTGTCATGCAGATGATATGCTATGTATTTGTGTCTCGTTGTCATGCACAGTGTATAAACAAAGGTACTCCGGTAAGAGCAAGGACAACCGGAACGAAAGAGCTCTTTTTTTAACGTAAACGTTAACCCTGACCTACAAGACCCCTCGAATTAAAAATACAAAGTATCGAATGAAAATGCTAATGTAGAAAATATACAAAGTATGATTTTGTGAATCAGATATATTTCAGCGGAGAAGAAAACACCCCACGTTTTTAGTGGGGGATTTGACAAACAATCTGTAAAAGGGTTATATAAAAAATATATAAAGAGATATATATATCAGTCTACCAATGAGAGTATGAATGGCGCCAAGGAATGCTGTAGTTGCATGTTAACCTGTACACAGCCACATTGAGGTGGATTTCTCAATGCTTGTCCTCAAGGACTCTTCTTTGTAATGTTTTCAATGTCTATAATGTTTGGTCATGTAGTTGAACTAATACAGATATTCTTTTAAGGAATGAGTTCATTAAAGACGCGAGAAGCGTGTGTAAATAATAACAAAATATCAACTCTTGACTGTTTGATCAGACATAAATGACAAATCTTTTTTCAAGGGGTCCTTGAGGACCTGTGTTGGGAGACCCTGACTTATGAAACTTGTTGGGGAGCATACTCTTCAGCATTAAACATCCTGGTGCCTTACAGACTCTGCATGCTTATACACTGGCTGGTGCTTCGGATCTATGTTTTGGCTCTTGTTTTATTTCATTTTCTCGTCTATTTTGTTTTTTTCGGTCCTGCCCCCTCCTTTATGCTATTGCATACGTCATGGTCTAATGGGCTGGCTGGGTTTCTTTATGAAAAGAAAATCGTCGTTCACAGGTTTGATAGTTTTCCTCGTACAAGGTGTTGGCAAGAAGATGAGCCTTCTTTTCGATCAAATGTCAGCTTCGTGCTGAGCAAAAGAAGGTTTGTTTGCATTTTCTTCTGACTGGGTTTATCTCGCGACAAAGTTTTTTGTTGTGAGGTTAACTTTATCGTACATAGTTTGGCAGCACCGTGTCATCTGTCACGGACCAAAAGCCTAGTTTGGGTCGTGTGGCCAAGACATCTTTTTTCCTTTCCCTAACTTTAGTATTGCTTCACACAATTTGTCATTTCGGAAACTCTTGCTCACTACGTTTTTTTTCTTCTCATTTCTCTTTTGTTTTCTTCCCAGTGCTATATTACTGTGTGCAATATTGAACGTGCCAATGTTGGCAATATATGTATATCAATTAAATATATGATTAATATTTGAAAAGCATGTGGCTGAATCCCACGTTTATTTCTTTAAAGGTTTTTGTTTCTTTAAAGCCTTCTATATGGACAAAAAAAGGTGTGCATCGTGAGAAGAAATCAAGCTTCATCCAGTTAGGTGAATTGAACACAGTTAGGTGAAGTGAACACTTTTTGTAAACATTCATTTAAGAAAATGCACCCCAGTTTTGTCTCTGTTCCTCTTAATAAGGGAGGGTTAGGGGTTACTGGAATTGGGATATGAAATGATGGCAGTGTTAAGGCCTTTGGGTATGGGGCAATGAATATATATCCTTAAGTTCCTCTCAAATTCATGGGAAGATGCTAATGAAGGTGTGACCTCTTCTGTCTTCAGTGATTGATGTCAGTAGCACATTGCTGTCCTAGCTGGAGAAAATGTCTGACCAATGTTTGTTTGAAAATGACCTCGACAAGGAATGCCTTGTGCCGTTTTTCTTTCTTTCTCTGTTAACTTATGTTCCTTCCCTTTTGCGAAAAGGATCACTGAATTACTCATTCGGCGGTTATGCGTCAAATATAATTTATGTACATTTTACAAATTAAAAAAATTAAATAAAAGAAATTTTAATTTACCCACCCACGAAAAGAATGTTTAATATCAATGTTTCTGTGTTTTCCTATATGCATTGGCATTTTGCCGTGGATGATATTGAGGTTCTGACTTCCACAAAGTTTTCTCTGTGTACTTATAGTCGATGTAGCACTTATAAAATATTAGACAAAAATATTTTATTTTACTGAATCTGATATGAAGCATCCACACTAAACGTTTTGTAATAACGCATGTCATCTTGTCATGTGATTCAATCTTTACTGTATGGGTAATGTCCGTTGGTTCCAGTGGTTGAATGTTGTATAATGTCCACAAACAATTCCTCCACATTTTCTAAGGATGTTTGAAGTCTTTTGTCATCTAACATTTTTTTAAACAATATATGCTTTTAAGAATATGAGATAACATGGCTACTACAGTGTGACTGAAGGGGTCTTTTCTCAGATTAATGGGGTCATATGACACGGCTATATCTTGTTAGATTTAGAAAATATTATCATTTGTTTTAGATGTAATACAATGTGTATACATGATTTAAGGTTCAAAACACTTTTTTTCCACATATTGTGCATGTTTGTATCTCCTTTTTGCCCTGCCTCTCTGTGAAACGTGCAGATTTTTTACAAAGCTCATTGCTCTGAAAAACGATGTGTGCTATGATTGGCCAGTTAACCAGTGCGTAGTGATTGGTCGAATACTGCAAGCGTGTGCCAGAAATGTAACGCCTCTCACCATATTTTGAACATCAGGTTCCAAAGCAACTGTACTGACAGATACGCCCACCATACTTGCGTATACATTTGGCCGGTCTTAAGGGGGTCGCACACCGGATGCGGAAGCGCAGCGTGCCGTCTAGGACAACTCTGCTATTATTATAGAATCAACATCTTTTATTTCGACACTTTAACTTTTGCAATTTTACGTGTCTAATATATTCACGGGCAAGTTATAACACACCAAAGACACAGAGAAACACCCATTCGTGCAATATGACCCCTTAAACAACCATAAGAGAATTAGACATTTTTCAAATGGTACTGTTTGAGCTTCGGTCCAAAGGCCATTCTGCTGAATGTATACTGAAATATCATTTACATTTGTCTTAATTGTGCCTTATATTGTCATTTTACTAAATCTTCATACATGTTCATAAAACATTGGCTGCCTTGATTCTCTAGATTCCATTTGCAATTGGAACTTGTTTTGGAAGAACAGAATTATGGTGTTCTAAATAAATAAGAAACAAACTTAGTTTTATTATTATTATTAATAAAAAGCATGATGTTTAAGCAATGTCTTTTAAACTTGAAATTATTTAAAGTAATTTTTTTAACTATCCTATAATTGATTTTGATCATGCTAAGTTGAGGTTCTTTTTCTTAAATTCAGACAAGTTTTTATGACTACTGATCTACTGTCACTGTGACAGAACTGAATTTGAATTTTACAGTTTTAGGACTATAACATGTTTTATCTTTTATGTAATTGGAAGTTTGCTTTCTAACTAAATGTTTAACCATTTTCTCTTGCATTTCAATATTTAAAAGGTATGAACACAAACTTACAAAACAGCCTAGCTGTAAGCAATGGTTAAAATCTTAGAAAACAACAAATAAAGCAGCAAAAACTGGACTTAGCACAGTTCTATGGTACATTTCATCATTACTAAAAGCTTTTGACAAATAGATGGCACTATCACCTATTTCATCATTGTAGGGAACAATAAAAAAAGACTAATAACAATCCTACAAATTGTTGACTAAGGTTTTAAGGAACAGATTGAATTACAAAGTTCATTCAATGACCAGTAGATAAACATTACACAATACATCCACAGCGATATAAATAGTATCCAGTTGACCTTGAAAAATTAAGTTATATTTCATAAGCCCTCATAACAAAACACTTCTTGTTATTATTCTTTACCAGTATGTCCCACTGCCATTGAAGGTATAATGATCACGTCTACGTCGCAGTATTATAATGGAGAAAAACATTTCAGTGTCAAGCAAAGACGATACAAGTATTAGGAAATAAAAATAAGTTTTGTTTTGATAGCTCAACATTGTCACTTAATACAGCCTTTGACAGCTTCCGACATCTTTCATTCATCCTACTTTTATATGACTCCCTGTTCTGTGAAGCACATGAAGTAATGGCTTTGGTTTTGTGTACATACAATGGAAGTCAATAGAAGCAAGTGTTGTTTGGTTACGAACTTTCTTCAGAAGAAAGGTAGTGATACAGGTTTGGAATGACATGAGGGTGAATTTTCCCTGTAACACCCAGACATACTTATCTCTTTTTAACTTTATCTATTCTTAATTTATCATTTTATTGCGTGCTTACTAATGCTTCCGACCATACAAAAGGAAAGAAGATCTGACTTTTTGAAGATCTGCCAGGACACGTGCTCCACACTATAAATACACTCTTAAAAATGAAGGTGCTTTATGGTACCATCGAAGAACCTTTTTTTGTCCAAATGGATCCATAAAGAACCTTTAACAACTGAAAAACCTTTCTGTTTCACAAAAGGTTCTCCGTGGCAAAAAGGTTCTTCAGATCATAAAAAGGTAAGAAATAGATAATTCTAGAAAAGACTTTGTCTGAATGGTTCTTTGTGGAACCAAAAATGGGTCTTTCATGGTATATTGCCGTGAAGGTGCTTTTAAGCACCTTTAGTTTTAAGTGTATATTAATCTTATTTAATATAAACTGTTCGAGTTTAGATATCAGTGACCTCACATCGACAGTCTATATTTGCTTTCTAGATACAAAGTGCTATTTGATTTGAAATATGAAGTTTTGATTTACAAAATGTTGAAGAAAATGTCCTCCTTAAGGTACATTAATTCCAGAGAGAAAACATTGGCCCTGTAAAATGACTTCATAAATTACAGTTAAGGAGAATATGATCTCTCAAAGCCTTTAATAGCAAAATTTCTGTTCCCTGTGAAAATGAAACACCTAGTCATATACCCTACATAATGAGCAGATCATATCTCTAACCTTACAAAGCATTTTTTTGGGCGTTCTTCATTAATGGCATCACCAAACAGAACTGAAAAAACAAAGACCATTTTAAAATAAAATAAAATAGTACCACAAATTTGACAACACATAACAAAAATAGCTTCTAGAATAATATTTTAAAAACAAGATAAAAGTGCATGGAAATTGTAAAATTGAATATAAAGACCTTCCAAAGATATTAATTTGACAACATTTAACCCCATGATTCTAGGAGACTCCCAGGCAGAGAACAAACAGACAGAATAGGTCTATGTGTGCACTTTTTATATCAAATTATTATCCCCTGAATGAAAGTGAATGTTCGCCACGGTCACCTTTCTCTCTACCTTAGAATTAAGGTCAAAAACGGTTTCTTTGAAGTTAAAGAAAAGGTCTGCACATGTACTTAATTGGCAACTTAATGCATTTTCAGAAACTTTGAACTGGATCTTTCTCCTTTAATTGTGGTTCTCATTCATTTTAAATGTCCAGATGTTTAGCATGTCTAAGTGCCCTATGTGAGTCAGAGGTGACCTATTTCTGAGGCTGAGCACTGGTGGGTGTGGTGCTTTAAAGAAGGAGCCAGCTGGGGGTTATCTATCCTCCGCACAAGAGTTGTCTTGTTTGCAGGTCTCCTTAACTTTGCGAGCACACCCAAATTATGCAGAAACAACTTTAAACAACGTTTATTTAAACTTTTAGAAGACGTCCATGGTCATCAAAATATTCAGAAGCTAAGGAATGAGAGCATGTGTGAACATGATATGACTTCAACGTGAATAAAGACTTGATAGCCAGGACCAATTGACGCCTTTACTGTTAGTAAACATTGTGAAGTGTTTTTGTGGGCAAAGCTTAGGTGGAGGCAGAAAGATCCCACTGACCGCACTACTAATGCTAGGTAGCACGTTTTGTATGCTTGCTTTTTGACAATGACTAGAAAAAAATCTGATTACATTTTAACATATAAGGTCATTCACTGTCTAGATCCACCATTCTTTTTGAAAAAGTTAACTTTAAGGCACAGGACCTGGTTGACCTATACGTGCTCATTTAATGGATCCAGGGACAACTGAGAGGATTACCTTCAGTAAAGTAGGCTGACATCTACAACTACCAAACAGAGAAACCAAGCATGTATAGTGAAGTTAAACAGAGCGTATACATCTATACATGCCTGAGTGTACTAACAGTGGCAACCGTAAGCAAATGCATACACTTTGGTTTATGACGTGTCCAACAACAAGTTTACCTACACTTTGTAAAAACACTTTCATTTTCTTTTAATAGGCAGTTATTATTCATTAACTTCTTGACTGACTCTCAAATGAAATGTCTTTGAATCATCTGTCTGATCTCCTCGTTTCTGTCAGCCTCCTCTAATCTGATTGGTCAGATGGTCTAGTCTGCTGTGATTGGTCTACCGAGTGCAGCGTCGCAAATGGAGATGGTGGCCATTAGACGGATTGACGCAAATCGGACCCAGAACTGAAATTAGATTGACAGACTCGGGCGTGTGATTCAGAGTCGACTCCTTATTTCACAACTCAATAACTTTGTTATTCGTTCACATTCAACTTTACAACTTGCCAGACTGCTTACATTCACACACAGCAACATTACACACTGCATCAAATGTAATTTTAAGGACATTGTAATATTTACTCTTTAAAGTCAAAGAGTTGAATGATCTGAACAGTTCAATGCACTACCTGAATGCCTCATTTATAACAGCAAATAAAGTGTTTCTCAGTAACTACAGTTTCAACAGCCCTCCGCCATCTGGTGGTCAAATGTTATTTTAATATACTTTAAAACTATGTAGTTTATTATTAATAATAATAAAAATGAAAAACTACGTAGCCACTTATTTATGATAATGCTCCAGTTAACCATCCAGGACAGGTGTACATCATCATTGGGCTATTATTACACAAACATATTTAGCCAAATGCAAATATTCAGATAACACTGCTTCCTTTCAACAGATAACAGGTTCATTGTTTACAAAAAAATTACAAGTGACAGACTTGCTAGTGTACATTCCCTTAATGCAATTATTTACAACTATTTTCTCAATTCTGAACTGAAAGATAAATTATTCCATTATAAATACATTTTTTAACATTCTTACTTGCATGGAAACAAAGGCTAAATTGACATATTTTCTATTTTCTTCTCGGAAATAGGATATTTCCTGTTTTCATGATAATTAATAGGCCTACATTTAACGTTTTAAAGTTACTTAATCGCTGGTATCATTAATGTCTAAATGTTACTAAATATATTTAATGTTGCGAAATCCAGTCGTGATTTCAAGGTTTAAGGTGGGGAATATAACAAATCTGAGTTTGTAACGCAAGGAAGCATAAATAACGAATGCTACATATAAACAACCACAAAAACAAGAAAAATGTTCTGAAAGGATTCAGGAAGGGTCTATATACGGCACTGTTTATGTAGTTTACATGCTATAATAACGTCAATGGTCTCCTTGAAATAATTAATTGACCCCAAATAAAACGTTTGTCCCGTTCACTTACCTCTGTGTGATTCAACCGTTTGTTCTCATATTTTGATGTTGAACAAAAAAACTACTTTTGTAGAATCTACACGCATCTACATGCGGTGAACTACGCAGCACCACGCTCCTAAAAGGACAATAAATTAGATCTTCTGAACTGTGTGACCCCATACGGTAGTATTTTAGAGAAAACCTACAAAGACATAGGTTGCCACGGCAATAAAAGCTTATACATCTTGTATACTTCTGTTTCTAGTACTCGAACTCGCGCGTCTTAATTAACAAGCCAATTACCTTTTGGCGCCAATGACGTCAAACCTGGCGCGACAAGTCACGCTGCTTGCGTCCGATCTGAACGCGATCATTATTATTTCTACAAAAACGAATTCAGTACTGGTCGCTTCGGGTTTATCATGTAGAGGATGAGATGTGGTGACTGAATTTTTTAATTTTGTGGTCTGTTCTTTCAATGAATGTAAAAGAGCTGCGTAAAGATTCGTAAACAAATCTCCTTTTGTGGGTTTAGAGCGACACGATGGTGAGTATTTGGCGAGTCATGTAGCCTATTATAGACTAATGCATTTTCAGTCATCACTTACTGTCGACAAAAAGATCGACATCTTTCATACATGTTGTGAGCTTCGTTTGTTCGTTTTAGATGATTAATCAACAGCGGCATCTGCTGGTTATTGGTTATTGTTTTTTTGTGCCTTAGGTTAATAGACTTGAATAGTTTAATTGTTTGTATTCAAAAGATATTGCGATTATATAGCTGTTGTGATCTATTTTATTTTTAAGTGGGGTCTGATTTCATCTAGTGAAAGTAATATCGGCACAGCCCCGACAGAGAGTCACAGAAGAAGATCCAACAGACCATTAATGTATAACCAGCAGATGGCGCTGTTGATTAAAAACCAAAAACTGAAGTAAACTCAGCCGGCATTTGTCAGATATGAATGATATAGATCTTTCCTGTTCGGGCATAAACAATAGTCTTATCTGTATTTATAGTGACAGAAAAATGGCCGATGATGAAAGAGTGTAAACACATAAATTACAAATTTAAAGTAAAATAATAAAGATCTTTAACAAGGAATCGTAAAGGTCTACAGCGGCAATATCCTGGATGTGACTGGGAATTGTGTGAAATTTAAAACAAATAATTGTCACGCATATAATTAAATCACTATAGTTGTTAAAAACATCCAAACTCATTAAAAAAATGATATAGAACTGACGGATAGAAGAGTATTTCTGCACTTGCGCGACCCCTAGTGGTTTGGTTATGATAAAGCACATAAAGGATGTTTAGAAGTCCAATGTGTTTGCCCGTTATGGTTTCAGGTCTATTAACATTACAAATCAAAATGATAAAACAGTTAAATCACCCCACCTGTCATCTACATCAATCCAGTGTCTTAATCTCGATCAAGAAAAGTTGACATAAATTACCTCACAATTTATAAACAGGGAAGTTTTGGAGATATATTAAGTAGTTTAATCAAAGTGAAATTTCAAGTAATAGGGAAGTTCAATATTCTACGGAAAATCACAGATTTGTGTTGTCATTTATGCACTAATGGAGAACAGCTTTACACAAACATCTGCTGATCCTCAGAAATCTCCCTCTCGCTGTTTTGTGTGGTTTGCTGAAGAGTGATTAAGTTCTGACATTTTTTGTGTGATACAGCGGCCCCTCCTCCTCAGGTTCAAACTCTCTCTCTCTCTCTCCTTCCTCTGTCTTTGTCAAACAGGATGCTGCTACTTCATTTACTGTGCCAGCAGCTGAGGTCTGCTTCCTGAGTTCTCGTCCAACCTAAGCTAGTAACACGAGCAGAAAGGAAGCGTGTGTTTGTGTGAAGGCGAGCGAGGGAAAGCGTGTAATGCAAATTTGTTAGAAATAGGAAAAGAAGAGAGAGAGAGAGTGTGGAATGTTGTGATGTCACCAGCTAAGTCATACACAAAGCCAAGAAGGACACACAAGCACTCACTTTCCCTCTAAGTAAAGTGTGCTGTGGAACCTCCGAACCCAGCTGTGAGTACAACTTTACATTTAAGTCTTTTTTTTCTTCTCTTTCCAACTTCCCCATGTATTTTGTTCTCTCTCGTGTTTTAGCCTGCGTTTAAGACATTAAATATGGAGGCACAGAGACATCGTTTGTCCTGTCGTGTTCGTACAGTATTGTGGAAGCTGTAACTTTTTTGGTATAACGGTTGTGTGTGTGTTATCTCGGCCTCGGTCTGCTGTCTTTTTTTAAAAAGGTTGTGGCATGCTAGTTCAATAGTGTTAAAATAGAAGAAGGGGGCAGCTGCTGGTAAAAGAAGCAAACCCCATTTCTGTTCAGGCCCAAAATGCAGAGGACCTGTGTGCTTGAGTAGAGGAAAATCTAAAAGAGACAGTTCACCAGAAAATGCAAATGATGTTTTTATATAGCTCATGTTGTTTCAATGTTGTGTGACATTTGTTTTTGAATAGACAAAGAATATGAGATGTTTGGCAGAATCTTCAAGCTGTTTTTTAAAGGATGGGATTCGTTTGGTTACTTACAATTTGAACCGAACCGATTCTTAACGTTCTCATTTTTTGGATGCCATTGTGTCACTTTTGCTTTCAGTGTCGGTACTTTAGCTTTTAGTCTTTTAGCAATATTTTCTATTTGTCCCATGCAGCACATGAATTTGGGAAATCTGTGGATTGATTCAGAAGTATTAAAAGATTAAAAGATCATTCACTTCTATTGTATGGGAAAGAGGCTCGGAATGACTTAAGAGTGAGTAAATGATGAGTCTTACTTTTTCGGGTGAATTATTCTTTTTAGCATTTTACTTTACTTTTACTTGCCAACAAACAGAGAAACTGCAAGTGTCAGCAGGACTTTAATTAACATACTTTTCACATAACGCTCCAAAAACAGAACAGGAAGGCGCAAGTAAACAAACTATAAAAAAAGTGTGCAAATTGTTTCCAGATGTTGTACTCTGTCATTTGTCCCTGACAGCGTGTCCTGTGCATGGCTGCTGGTCGGTGATGAGAGCTTGTATGTGGTAAAGGAATATCGCAGCAGTGGATTCGAGGACCAGGCTGTGCTTCGTCATCATTTCCATCATCCTCATTTTCAAGGCACAGAATATATAAAGGAGTGCCACATACACGGCCATGCTACAGCAGATCTTAAAGGACATGTACATCGACCCCGATGTGCTGGACGCACTGAATGATGAGCAGAAGAAGACGCTCTTCCTGAAGATGCGCGAGGAGCAGGTGCGACGCTGGAAGGAGCGCGAGGAAAGGGAACCGCTCAAACCCAAACCAAAAACAGGTGGGTCATGGGTTTATCGAACATCAAAGATATAGGATTCGAAAGGTAAAAACATTATACATTTGTTCCTCTGGTTCCATAATATGTGTTGTTTGAAGAGGAATCAGAACCTATTTTTAGGTCTCAAATCATCACTTAACATCCGACTGATGTGTGACTTTTGTAGAGGTTTTTTAGATTTGTGATTTCTAAATTCTTAATTTACGTAAGATAAAGTACAGTTGAGTCATACTTCCTGTCTAGTGCTGAGTAAGAGCATATTATTCATTAGTCATCATTAATGACATTTTCTCAAGAGACACAGTTTACTTTGTGGTAGTCACATTAAAATTTAAAGGAAACGTCCACCCAAATTTTTTTTTTCATGAATTAGTCACTCTCAAGTTGTTCCAAACATCTATACATTTCTTTGTTCTGTTAAACGCAAATAAATATATTTGGAAGAATCTAAGCAACTGATATTTTTTGGACATCATTGACTAACATAGTAGGAAAAATTATAGTATTTTTTTTGTTCTGTGTGCCTCAAGGTCATCAGAAATTCTTGAGTTTTAAAAGGATTACTACCATACACTCCCCCCCCCCCAAAACTGTAAACAAAATACCATGCAAGTCCTTTCTTGTTCCCCTTTGCCGGCCTGAAATGACTTAATATGGTCAGAATCTTAATGCGGTACATGACTCAGTTACGGCAGAATAGCTCAGCTGATAGCAAACTATCCACCGCTGCTAAACATATCTTGTGGTGCTACACGTTGAAAGTCTTGTGATACTAGAAGAAGCTCTTAGTGAGGGACACTGATGTTTGGTCCATAAAACGTGCTTCGGTACACGAGGGAACTTGTAGATGAGATCTGATTTATTGATGTTACCACTAGGAACGTGCATCACTGACCATACGCTTGGGGTTTACGTTTTTTTATCACAAGAGCAATAAAATGGGTTTTTCTCAGTTTTGCCCCTTCTTACGCACAAGCTTCCTTCAGCGGGACAACTGTTTGAAAAGGGAGGAGTAAACAGATGAGATATGAGAGGAATGAGATGGAGGTTTCTGTACAAGAGCACATGACACGAAGGAAACGTAAACATGCATGAAAAGGAATCTTTATGTTGTTGAGCTGAAGCTACACCCATTCACGCATTTACACTAGTCGGACGTACAGATGGCTTGTGGAATCTAGCGGATCAGCATTGTTACTGGATAAACCTGAAATTTTTATAGACGTACTGAAATAATATTGTCTTCCACAGCTGGTGAGGTAAAACATAGGCGAATTTGGGTAAATAATGATTAAATCCTACATGTGTCCTATGGCAGTGGTTCTCAAACTTTTTCGTTGTAAGGGCCTCTTTTTGTTGAATGCATCGCTTTGCACCTCCCTCCTCAAATATGGTTATAATCTTAAATTTTGAATTTCAATTAAACCAAAAGCATATTCAGTTTATAAACTGCACCATAGGATAAATTTGCATATTAGTCTGTCAACTATTCAGTTACATATTTGCATTCTCTAAGGTCAGACTTTTGGTTTTGCACAGAAGTGTACCAGTAAATAATGTTCAGACCGCTGAAAGGTTAAGTTGGCTGGACACGTTCATAACTTCAGGAGGAAGTCTTTTTGAGCCAATAACAAAGCGGTCATTATCAGGTCCCTGACCATCAGACCTCAGAGGAGAACAGAGAGCTCTCTGTCCGTTTCAGACAACTGCAGCTGTTCCTGCATGTCAGTGCTTTCCTCACACATACCGACACGACACGCTCAAGATCAACAGACATTATTCACAGAGACACTGGTCAGTAGCCCATGTGCATGTTATACTGCAAAATGACCAAAATCAAGAGTAATACAGTAGGAGTCTCAGACGATAGACGGACCGCTGCATTAAGTGAGATGGCTGCACGAGACAGAGGAAAGAGTTTTGTTACTGACCCAGTTTTCAGAGCAAGACAGGAAACGTCAGGCGGGCCAAGTTCCACTCAAACAGATGACTGCCAGCAAAGCAGGAAGTATAGAGGAAACACATACGATCAGTAGACACTGAGACGGAAGAGACACAGAGATCGTAGATTTGAATGGCAACAGATGTGAACCATTTTGTGATGATGTGTCGATGTGTTTGTTATCGAATGGTTTTATCATGGTTAACAGGAACGTTAGAAGCACTGGCTAACGTACTCTCATCATTTTAACAGTGTTGCAGTAACTTCAACTTTTAACATTTTATATTGTTACTAAACGTTCTAAACATTGATGTGTTTTTTTTTACAATGTTAGTGGACATTTAAGACACTTTTAAGAACATAAGCACACTTTTAGGGAAAGTTCATCCAGAAATAAACATTCCATCATCATTTATTCGACCTCATGTCATGAAGATATTTGTAAAAATGTCTCTTTGGTTCTGTTCATATGATGGAAGTCAAAGGGGACCAAGGTTGTTTGGTTACCAACGTTCTTAATTTCTATTTTTTTGTGGTCTGCAGATGAGAGAGAAAGTCATACAGAATTGACACAAGGTTAAAAGAATGATGAAAGATTTTTTACTTTTAAGTAGTGAAAACACGATTCACTTAACTCACGATGCAATGTCATGAATTCATGATTTATTTTTACAAAATAAGTTGAGACGAATTAGAAATAAAATACTGCCAATGTGTTATTTCTGAAATGCTGCACATTTCTTTGTCAAATAAAAATTAATTATGTTACATAACAAAACTAAATTGCATCCTTAAAACAAATTCCAAGTCAAATATAAAATAAATAATACAAAGTCTCTCTAATATAAACAAACTAAGACTTTGTTTTCTTGGATTTATTACCCTTAAGATGTATCCGTGTTTTGAGCCTCTGCTGTGTAAAACATGTATTGCGATTCATTTAACATCTCAACCGACTTAAATCCTCGCATATTATAATCGATTTTTGACTAGCTCAAGGTCAATTATTACATCCCTAACTTTGGGTGAACTATCTCTTCAACGGGAATGTTGGCAAATGTTCTTGGAACATATTTGTTGGGTGGGATCCGTTTTGTAACATAATTCTTTAAAAGTAGATACATATTTTTTTGTGATGGTATATCTTCCTGTTATAGAGACATCAGACACAAGTATTGTGATTATGATTGTTATGTCTACAAAGGTGTCCAAGCACCGAGAGCAATGTTTATAGTTTAAAGAAGCCTTCATTAAACATAATAGATACAGTCCCTTGATGTGACAACTGCAGTGAGAAATAAAGCTGAACTTTCACACAGACGTCTTAGTAAATGTGTTCGGTTAATGAAATAAACTCATTTACTGAGGCAGCGCTGTGGTGCATGACATTAACGTTATAACTATCCATAGATGTTATCACACCGGCTCACAGATATATGTCCTCCATTAAATGCTGTTTTGTCGTTGTCGTCTCATTTAATGGCCATTATAATAGTACAACATTTCGGCATTCAATGTATTAAAGGGATACTTCACCCAAAAAGGACAATTCTGTCATCATTTACTCACCTTTGAGTTGTTCCAAATCTGTATCAATTTATTTGTTCTGATAAACACAAAGTAAGATATTGTAAGAATGCTTATAACCAAACAGATCTTGAAATACTTACTTTTACTGTTGAACACATAAGACATTTGAAGAATGTAGGACAGCATACTGTTCTGGGGCACTTTTGACTACCATTGTTGGGGAAACGTCTGGTAATAAGCATTCTTCCAAATATCTTACTCGATGTTCATCAGAACAAAGAAAGATGTACAGATTTGGAACCACTTGAAGGATTTTTGGATTTAGTATCCCTTTAAAGCTAATGTTAGCATTAGCATATGTGCCCGGAGTCATTTAAAGGTATCATGAAGCAGTGGTTATTATGCGTGGAATTAATCTCTGATTAATACGTTAGGTTAGGCTAAGATATTTGAAATGACATCAAAAATAAAACGATGGAATTGTTTTTTGTAACTAACGGTCTCTTTGGTGGGATCAGGCGTGTGTCAGTCAAGCTCTTCAACCAGTTCATCATGAGAGGCTTTTCCTTATTTTCTGGCAAACATTTTCTAGTAATGTTTCTTTAAACAACCTTCACATGTGTCATGCCATTCATTACCTCTGAATTAAGCTTCCTTTTGTCCTTTTATGCACATAAGTTCATTATTTTGGGCTGTCGAACCACCAACAGTTTTCAGAAGAAACGGAGCAGATTTTTATAATTCATTCATTCTCCTGTCCAATCTATATGACTCTCTTTTACACCACAAAATAAGGTATTTTGAGAATGTTGATAACCAAAATTTGCCTAAAAAAGTTTGTGGCTTTTGCAAATTCAAGACAATCTCACAGGAATTCATAACTACTTTACAGCTATTTTGAATGAATTGGTACAATCTTATTTGTACGTTTTCGTATGATTTTCTTTCACGCCAGTAACTCAGTTTAGGGTTGGGCTTAGTGTAGGGGCTTTAGAATTGTTTTTCTCTTTTAATCATACATTTTTGTACGATTCACTTCGCACAAATTAGACACCTCGTAAAATTGTTACGGATTCCTGAAAAATGAGCTTGAAATCATTCTTCATCTTTCTCTGCAGCGCGTGGCAAAAGCGTGAGCTGGCTGCTGGGTCGAGATGGAGACGTGCAAGTCGCTGTCATCGGGGAGGTGGATGAGATGAAGTCCCAAAAGATCATCTACTCGGGGTTCGCAGAGATTAAAACAACCAGCGTCCTTCACAATTCATTGTATGGATACATGTTTAGGAATTAAAGCAGCTTCTAAAGACGTCTGAAGGGCGTCGAACCGTTCGTTCTTTTAGGACTGATCAATGATGTTCTTGTGTGTATTGTCTTGTGTTCTAGTAACCAACCCATTGCTGTAAAAAGCAACCTGGCAAACCGAACGTCAGCAGAACCTGTACGATCAGGCCGGGAAAACCTTCCTCCCAAACGCCATTCAGGAGTGGAGCTAAACTTTAAGGTGTGTGTTTGTGTATACATACATGCATGTACTCGCTTTCCCAAACTTGATTCTTAAACTGGTGCCGGTGCGTATCCGTTCGTGCGTGCGTGTGTGTAGGTGACCTTCCTGCTAGTGTCATTAATCTCGGACACAGCCGAGGGGCAGCGAGACGGACTTTCTCCACAGGGAGAGTCATCGTTCAACAGCCAAATAAATCACAACCTCCATCTCTCCCTCTTTTCACACTTTCCTTTCCCCTTTCCTTCCTTTCTCCTCTGTTATTCCTTTTCATCCTTTAAAGAGCACACCTCCCACTACCACCCACCTCTCCATCTCTCAGGCACGATCTCTCTCTCGTTTCCTTGTGCTCGTGTATCAATATGTCTGTTTTAGGGGTGTTCAATGATTAATCTCGATTCATCGCATCCAGAATAACAGTTGTGTTAACATAATATATGTCTGCATACTTATTTTGTGCGTGTACATGCAACACATACATGTATATATTAAGAAAAAATATAGCATTAAAATGATATATAAACCTTTATTCATTTCTTAAACATATACATGTATGTGTTTACAAATAAATATTAATATATGCATGCAGATATGTCCTAAAATATACACATGTACGTGTTTATAAAAACAAAGTAACTATGCATATTGCATAGACGTGTATTATGTAAACTTTTATTATGGAAGCAATTAATCGTGATTAATCGTGATTTAGGTGGTTTCAGACCCCACAGATATCAAGGCTTATGCAGCGTAACTGATTTTTAACCCATCGAGATTTGAGATCATTCTTCAGTCCACGCTACTCTGTGAAAGCCAAAACAGAGCTGCGTGTGAATTTGTTGTCTTTGTTTACACGTTGACACTACACGGTTTAACTAGGAACACAAAGTTTGTGTCTAGTTCTGATGGTTTTAACAGGATTTTGTGATGCTTCTCCAGACCACATTGTTTCATTGGTTCCTTACTGAACGTAAGGAAATTGTCATATAATACCCAATGTTTCTCAGCTTGAGAACGATTCACCATCATTCTTTCTGAGCTTCGTCCACATCGGGAGTGAGATTTTTGTACACAGAGTTTGAGCTATGGATGATGCAGAAATAGGAACCTGTAGATAGCTTGGTTTCTGTCGCGGTTGCAGCTGGTTAGAGAATGTTGTAATGCTATAGTGATGTCATCCTTAGTGCGTATATATGTGTGTTTTACTGTACATCACACTCTCAGGATGTGTGCAATGTGTTTAAGATTCTCTACACTGGTTTTACACTGGATTTGTGAGGGGGAGATCTACTCACCTTCTTCTTTCTTGTTAAACTAAGGTGGAGGGTGGGGGGGTTGGACTAGAGTTTCCATGGCAACACCTTGCGCAGCGAGCGCACTCCAGGGAAGATGTGCTGGCCAGTAGGCTATTACCAGACTATGATCTTTCACTTGTTAAACACAAACATATGTCCTTCAACCTCAGCACATGTGACTCACTGCCACCAGTTAAGACCAAACCCATTTTGAGAGCCCATTTGAAGTTGACAAGCTAATAATTTCAATATTAACTTTTGTCAATATTTATATATCGGATGTTATACAGATGCTATGTTTGTTAGAGAGGGAACAGTCCGTTTTGTCAAGTACTTAAGTCTTGACTTTTGTTTTCACAGGAGAACATTGACAAAGAGTTAAGGACTCTGGCGCCCCCACAGGTGTGTTTTGATATTGATACTGTACAGTTGTAGTGTAGTAACAAGGGGTCGTATATGGACCCCCCACATTTCTGATTACATTTTAAATGATATTATGTCTTATTTTAAATGGATTCTCCTAATGCTTAGGTGCCAGTAGATGAAGAGATGCCACCTTCACCTGTAGAATATGTAAGTATTGTGTTTTTTTAACTTTAATATGATTAATATTTGTTTGTTAAAGACACAAGCCCTTATAAAATGTATTACAATATTATACTTAAAACATATGGAATTTGTATTCTAGAATAGTACAGCATTTTATCAGTATATGCTTTTAGTTGATTTTGTTCAATAGTTTTAGAAAATAAAATAAAATTACCTTTTTCAATTACTGCGCATATAAATTGACATCAATACTACATACCACCGGGTGCATGTGACAGCCAGAAAGTATTGTGTTGTATTATGTTTTTTCATAGAATTGAAATTAAAAGCTCATGTCATGAGTATGAACGTGATAGATACAATTTTCACACGTGTATTGCGTTATGAGATTATGTTGCATTATATCATATATATTTGCTGGCATCACTAGCAACATTTTAATATGCAACTGGTACCTTGTAGCTTTTGTTGAGTGCATACAAAATATATCAACATGCTTGAAAATGTATATCTTTTAACAGGTTTTGTTCACTCTCTCCATGAACAAGGATTTACATTTTAAAACTACACTGTAAAAAACAACTAGGATTTACTTATTTTTTGTGTTATTTGTGCAGGTTAGTAACTTATATAAACTTAAGTAAAATTAACTTTTAAAATAAATCGTTAGTAACATTTACTTAACAAAACTGGGTGCAAAACCTGTGCAAATAAACACAAAAAAGTATATCCTGCTAGTTGTTTTTGACAGTGTATGCTAATATGTCATGTGGAATTATTGAGGATATTTTGAATGGCCTACGGTAGCAATATTGTGCAAGTCAATTATCACAATACATTTTTTTTTTGCATAACGGGGCCTAGGGATGGGCAGGTATGAGGTTCCGATGGTGTGATAACCTTGAGCAAAACTACCACGGTTTCAGGGTGTAACAGTATTACAATTACATATCTACAATGTGTTATTTTTAAATAAAACAACGTTTGTTCCACTGAACACAATATGTGACCCTGGATCACAAAACCAGTCTTAAGTAGCAGAGGAACATTTTAGGAAAAGCCAAAAATACATTCTATGTTTCAAAATTATAGATTTTTCACCTATGCCAAAAATCATTAGGATATTAAGTAAAAACTTCAAAGGCAATTTTCTCAGTATTTCGATTATTTTGCACACTCAGATTCCAGAGTTTTAAACGGCTGTATCTCCGCAATATATTGTCCTATTATAACAAACCATAAATCAAAAGAAAGCTAGTTTATTCAGCTTTGGTGTAATGTAAAAATCGAAATTTCAGAAAATTGACCCAAAAGACTTGTTTTGTCGTCCAGGGTCAAATATGTTTTATTTTTAAGAAACATATAGAACATTCTGGAACAGTAAACATGTGAAGTTAAATCATTAAAATAAATATTTGAGTTCTCCTAAAGTAAATGAAAATAAATGCAGTCAGTGAAGTGAGCATTAACCTGGAGCTCAACAATAATCAGAAGTTCAGAACATCAATTATTTTCTGTAAAAAATCATTTAAAATGAAAAAGAATACAGTCACTTAAATGAGCCTCAACCTGAAGCTCAACAATTAAAACAATTTCTGTAAAAAAGCAGTCATCGAACCTGCAGCTGAACAATGTTTTTGGAGACATGTTTACTTTCTACTTATTTATTTTAAGTTAGAATGCAGGAATGTAAGCATGTTCACTTAGTTCAAACTAGTTCATGTTGGGTTAGTCGATTAGCCATGTTATTTGCTTCGTCAGAAAGCCAAATAGAATTTATGCTGACTTTAACATTATAATCCTATGAAGTAAACGCCCTTATCGCTTTTTCAAACTTCAGCGTCGGCATCTTCTCTGCAGCTCAGAGCGTCTGTTGAGGTTGAAAAAAGTTTTACTTTTTTTGGAGAAATAAAACTCCCCTTTTCACAGCTAACCAATGACAGAGACCTGTCGTTTCCATTACAACATGCGAGGAACGTGATTGGTCAAGAAGGCCCAAGCTCCGTTGGAGCATAGTTTTCTATATATAACAATTTTAATATTCACTTTCACCAACTTTTGAATGCATTTCTAGTGGAAAATAGTATAATAGTTATTGCAAAGACACTCAAAAAGACTTCCCTTAGGCTGCCTATACGTTTCTCTGGGCTGCCTTCGTGCACAGACGCAGCCTCTGAAGTCATGACGTTCGGCTGATATTTGTAACAAAGCGATGCTAGTGTTTTTTTTCAACTGCGTCGTTTTCGACAGAGGAAATCCTGCACACAGGTGTGACTCTCACTCACTGACTGCTTGCACCAACCGGAGGTGGAGGGGCCGCATGACTCATTACGCTCTTCGCTGCACACAACCTGAGAGATTCCTGCACATTCTGTCTTTGAGGACGAGTAAAAAATTGCGTCTCGAGACTGTTCCCAATTCCACAAAGCCATTTTTAATATTCATGTGACCAAAGGCTGCTAGGAAGTCCCTGGATCTTCCACCTCTGTTCACTGATAGCAATCCCATTAACACTGACCGTAGCAGCGTATTTCTCGTATTTCTTTCTGCAATGTGCTCCAAAAGTCTGAAAAAGTCATAACATATAAAGTTATGCTCTACTTGGAGGTCAGTTATCAGATGTCAACAATTTTATACAAAAGGTCAGCTTTCATTGCTTCCATCGAGGCATACAGGATGCCATTTGGGAGGTTCTTGAGTCATGCTGGGATAACATGGATCATCAGATTTTGCATAAATTTGTGGAGTTCATCCCAGCTCAAGTGTACTGGACTCATTTAAAGAGAGAGTTCACCCTAAAGTTCTTTCAATCACACACCCGCTTTTCTTTTTTCCACACACAAAAGAAGATATTTTTAAGAATGTTGGTAACCGAACAACATTGTTCCCCATTGACTTCAATTGCATGGATACAAAAACGCATTTCTCAAAACGTTGTCTTTTGTTTCACAGAGAAAGAGTTTTGAACCACACCAGGAAGACTTCTGCTGTGTTTGCATTGTCACCTGTCTAGTGCCAATAAAAATGGGTCGGCATGTTCGACTCAGTCTCGTTCACATTACAGTATTCACAGGACAGGCTGCGGTGTGGACACCGTGTCAGTGTAAAGGAATGGCCTCCACTGAGTGTTGGTGGTCTCTTCTGGCGCTCAGCCCGAGTGGGGAGGGGTCGGGGTCAGAGCGGCAGTTCTTGTGCTCTCATCTTGAGATCGTTTTACCCTCAGCTGTCGTTCTGTGCAACACAGATCACACCTGTTTCAGGGCCTTGACCCCAACAGCTGAGCATAGCACACAACACTTTAAACACACTGTTAAACGAGTATTTGTGCGTGTACATTAATCTGTAGCATTTTAACAAAATATCTTTTTGGTCTCAATATAGATGGTTTCATCAGATGCACACGCCTGGCCCAAAAGTTAAGTTCCGGTCGTTGTTAAGCAGTCTGTGTAGTTGCTAATAATACTACTATTACTATTTTATTTGAATGAGAATAATATGAATTATTAATGTTTTCTTGTATAATAATTGTTGTAAATAAACAACTTGTTCAATGGGCCAAGTAATGGTGCTTCTACTATTAACCCACAATATTACTGGCTAGACATACTTTTAACTTATTAAGTAATGCTTTACATGTTTTTTCTTTTGCTTGTTGTCAGAAATAATCTGCAGAGCTCTGTTCTTTGCGTATGTGTACCAGAGGTTAGTTTGGGCCACAAAAGCGTGCATGGCCTGTAACGTTTGCTTGTGTTATTGCTTTGAAACGGTCGGTAGTCCCTATGCTGTACATTCCAAGTTGTTGCTAGGGGGTTATTTCAGAAGAGCCCAACCCCTTTATATTCTGGTCCTACCTTACATATGGCTCAGGTTTATAGATAAGACCAAGTAAGTACCTACTTACTAAAGCTAATATTCTGCAAATCTGGTCGGAGCCCTGTGGGTCATGTCACGCCCCAATTACTGAAAAACGTATTACATAATGTACAAAGTATATTTTTGTATAAAGGTGTTTTTTAAGCTGCTAGAGAGGGTAGCGCTCTCAGTGTGTGTCCTGTAAGTCGCAGAGCTGGAAGGCAGACAAGGGTGTGTGCGTTCTGCAGGTGGACCTGAGAGAGCCCGGGGGCTGATTTGGGTCTCTGCGTTCCTCAAGAGCAGATGGTTGATAAAGTTGATTTGGGAATTAAAACGGGCGAGACAACGTGCCTGTCAGTCACAGATGGATAGGATTGTGGGACTATCCCCTGGGGTTCGGGCGAGAACCTCTTGTTTTTGATTTCTTCTTAGTTCTCTCTCTTCCTGTTTTACATGCGTCATTTTCTCCTTTTTTCCCAGAAGCCCCTGGGCGGGGCAAGTCATAGCACACAACACATTTCTATTCTGTTTTAATACAGCATTTATTGATGAGGTTTTTTTTATTAATATGTGTTCATCGGAGTGAGAAAGAGAGTTTCAGGGCATTTTTCTTCAACTGTTTATGACGTAAACGAAGGATTAAAAGTTACTTAAAGGCTATTTTTCAAATGAATGAGTTTCACTTCTTGAAGGAAAGAAATATTAAATTAAACGCCTGAAGGCGTCTTGGCTTCATCTTAAGTCTGTAATGCAGAAAACAGTGTTAGGTTTGCCTGAGCACGATTGTTTTCTGTTCGGTTAAAGGGAAAATGATTTTAAGACAATACCATGGAAGTAAAATAGATATAAAAAATCCAAAAATCTATATTTTTAGATTTCATTTTCACATTAAAGGGAAAATTCCCCAAAAATGAAAATACTGTCATGAATTACTCACGCTCTAGTTGTTTCAAACCTGTATAAATGTCTTTGTTCTGTTGAACACAACGAAAGATATTTGGAAGAATGTCAGTAACTGACAGTTCTGAGGCACTGTTTACTACCATAGTTGGAAAATTATTTTGTAATTGTTTTGTTCTGTTGGAGGGATTTATCAAACCCCGCCGTTCTGGGGCACCTTTGACTGTACCATTGCGATTTTTCTTTCCTACTGTGGTAGTCAATGGTGCCTCAGAAATCTAAGCTACTAACATTCTTCCAAATATCTTTCTGCTTGTTCAACCAAACAAAGAAATGTATACAGATTTGGAACACCTAGAGGGTTGAATAATCTCTTTAATATTTACTTCCCAACCTTGCAATACCCTAGTAAACCCATCTTTTGCGTTGTCACGACCTGCAGTTTGATACACAAATTGCAACTTTTACTTCTTGGTAAATGGATTATTTTGTGTATATGGCAGGTAACCGATCAGCTGCAGGAGAGCAGTGATGATGCCGAGTCAGGACACTCGGAAAACCACACTGCAATCATGTCCTCGATTTGCTATCGGCCCCACTTGAGATCTTGCCCCCGGACACCCTCGGACCCCAGTAGCCTTCCTAATACTGACACAGAGGCCAGGACGACCAATCAGCTGCCTGATTCGTCTAGACTCCGTCCTCAAGACAACCCCAAACCACAGATCAACATAGGTGAGGATGTGAAATGACAAATTCCTTGAAAAGGGTGAAGCTTTTGTTGACATTGTCTTTGTTAATCACTTATGTGCCCTTACTTTTTACAATAAGACATCAGAATATTAACAGACTGTATCCTTGTGTTACTACTATTATTGTGCTTTTCTAGAAAACATTTCATTATATGTCAAACTAACTTTAAAGCCACACCTTAGCACTGGGTACCCTTGAAACATAATATACTGTATGTATCAGATAGAATGTACAGTGAGAATTATAGTATTCTCATTTTTAATGCATTTTTAATGTTTTTTATTTAATTATTTGTCTATTGAAAACTCATGTGAACATACCCTCTGTCCTCAATAATAGTCCTGTCGTTTCTCTACTGATGATATCTTGGACACATCTCTTGGGTATATTTCTAAACATGAGCATTTTTTCTTCACACTTCTATCACCTCAGCAGATGTTATGACTCATTCAAAAAGCCGAACTTGCGCCATCCAGTGTATATTATTAGAAATGATTCTAAACCCACTATCATTTCTCTCGACGCCCCCTGCTGGGCATATAGAAGAAGTGCAACTTATAAACACTCCTATAGTAAATAACACTGAAATAATGACCTCGCTTGCCCCACCATATCTTGTGAAAGGTGAGGTCATCGAGTTCAGTATAATGTTGAATATGAGATCATGTGTAGTGTTGTTATTGTTCTATTTATTTCCTTGTGTATGTATACAGTAGACTAGATCCATCTAAATAGTGTTATGAGATATTACATTTAGTTTTTTATATAAATATAATAGTTTATGCAGTGTATAGTCATATTTAATGATGTGGCGCTTTGTTTTCCAAAACTCTTAATCCTGGTTGCATTTCTGTCAAGTGTGAACAGATACACCTGGATGTGTGCCGTGTTTGCGAATAACTCGCATGAGCTTTTAACTTCATAGGTGTGGTTCAGAGCGCGTAAGTCACGGGAATTTGTAGCGTGCATGTTCATCCTGGCGTGTGCGTGAAAGCAACAGCTTCCCACAGCTGCTCGCTCTGTCTTTGCGTGTGTTTTTGTGTGTGTGCGTCTCTACTCTTCACCTTCAGAGGGAAGGACACGCATTCCAACGCTGCTTCCCGACTCTGGCCCTGGGCGACGCTCGGCCGGAGCTGATAAGTGACAGGGCCCCCAGCCTCCGCTCAGATCCCCACCTCCCCCTGGCAGCCGTGACCCCCCCGCGGCCTGGCTCAGCGCACAGACGTGCTGCTCCGGAATTCTGCCCCCTGCCCCACTTCTGCCCCCCCACCCCACTGTTTTGTCAGCGGTTGGGGCATTTAAAGAGATAGCGTGCTTTTCTCTGACACTGTAGCTCGACCCTCATCTCTGCTATCTGCATACGGGGACTGGAATAGAAAGTATCCCGTATACATCGTGCACATTCCCTTTTCACACTATTTCTGTGTCGGACGCCGTGTGAAAACTAAATTGCTCGCATTGTTACAAACATCCGTTGAGGTGCGTCACAAGGGATTTTGGGGTTGACTGATGTAGACCCCTCCAGCAACTTTTATTCGCCATATTTGTTTTAACATACAAATGTGTATATAATTAAAACAATATTTTTTTGGTTTAAATAAATTCTGTCTGTAATGTAGTAGCTTCTGTATAATACTCTGTTCAGCAATACACATATTACAACAATTGCATAATGATTTAATGTGACTTTCCATTGAAAGTAAAGTTGGATACATAGCTATTTTTACATTTGACCAGCCTCTAGCTCACAGCTGATTGGTTGGTGTTAATGATAGTTCTGAGGTGACACGCGGCACCGTTGCGTTCAGTGCAGATAGACACGTTGCGACTTGTTGTCAGGCGAAGCGGAGTGTGAGGCTGTGGTTTTGGCATTTAGTTTGCTGCGATCAGGTGCTTGCAGGCTTTGTCACAAGTGATTGCACGGATGAAGCTGGCGGGGGCAGGTTTGGCCTGGAGCTGGGAGCAGAGAGTTTGGTTTCAGCCGAGCTTTGGGGGGTGGCGGTGAGTCTCAGGTTCCGGAGGTCGAATTCTGGTGGAACGCTGAGGTTACGGGAGGATGAAAAACGGCTACACCGGCGAGCGACAGCGTCGTTACGCTGGTGTCGGCTAACAGCGGGTAGCGTGTGTGAAGAGACGGTCACGGACAGACACGCTAACACATATGCGTCGTGTTTGTAGGACACAGAACGGGATACTACTGGGGCGTAGAAAATGCGGTGGAACAAACAGCTTTAGATCATGAGTGTTACTCTGTGTGTGTGTGTGTGTGTGTGTAATGGTGCTGTGCACGCATGTGTGTCCGCCTCGGTCGCTGGAGCTTATCCAGGGTTTCCGTGGCGACCACACAACACAGTGAGACAATCAGTGGCAGGCCCACGCAGTGCGGCGAGAGGACATTAACACAGGAACCACAGGTCAGGGGCCAGGAAGGGAGAGAGTGAGAGCGAAAGGGAGGGAGAGAGGGGGACAGATATGAAGAAGAGAGGGTTGGACACGAGAAGTAAGCAACAGAGAAGGTGATTCACATGAAATCTGTCTATACATAGTTCATCCCAAGCAAAGAACAAAAGAAAATGTGCAAAGGATATTGTGTTTGCGACATAGAAGCATATTTTCTATTAAAGCTTCAATCTGTAAATTTTGCCTCTCTATCGCCTTCTCTGTTTGAAACCTAAAATTGCAAGTTACTTTGATTAAAGTAAAAGACGTCAACCTGAAATTTCTCCAATATCAAACCACACACCTTAACGTACTGATTTTTTAACTAAAGTTACGTATTGAAGCTTTAAGCTTATTTTCATCCCAAAACTTTTTTTTGTTTTTGTATTTTTGCACGTATTGACAATGTTAATATTTGTTGTACTGCCTTTAATTTATGCTGCTAAAAAATCAATGGCCAACGGTAATGAGATTCTAATTAGAATCACCTTTGAGAATAATTGAAATACCCTGAAACTCTCCATATTAAAATGTCAATGACAATTTGTTTGGCTTTTTTAAATTACTGATCCCCGAATTGGGCTTTCTTGTCTCGATACGCAAATGATTTTCTCCTTTATTTATGTTAACTTTGGTGTGACCTCGACATGTTTTCATGGGATTCACAAAAGTTCACCGGAGGTCAAAGAGAAAAGACACGAAACAAAAAAAAGAGTTCATAAAATGAGCCTGGTCTTCTTTAAAAGAGCTCTCGGTGAAAGCCAACGCATCGTGATTTAATACATTTTAAGTGACCCGACCGCATATGTGTTTGGGCTGTGTGAGCGTGCATGAGAGAGACTGTGTTTTTAACAGAAAGTGAGGGGCAAAATGTGTGTTATAGTTTGTGCATGTAAAGGAGAAGGGGTAGGCTATGTGTTTGCGAGAGAGTGCAGAAGAGAGCGAACGTACTCACACATCTGTGTCCCCTGGGGAAGAGGCTAAAAATAATCAGCTCCTCAAGCCTTCTGGTGTCTGAGCAGCGTCTGTCTGCTCTCTACCGCCATCCCTACGGCCCTCCTCTCCTCCTTCCATCCCTCCATCCTTCAATTACACACACGCGCCCTATAACGCACACTTCTTACGCACCCATAACCGTGCACACTCACACACACCAACTACACCCAGCTGCGTCCCTGCTCTACTTCCTGCGCCGACGACCTCCGGTCTGGCAGCCTGCAGCGCTGGAAGAAAGAGCCAGGGACACTGGAAAGAGATTTTAAAACGTATATAGAAGAGAGTGTTTAGTGAACATAAAAAGGAGGGATGGAGGCGGGGGAGTGTGCAAATGTTTTGAAGTTGTCTCATCTAACATGTTTTTAACCGTCCTTGACCCTTCACTTCAAATTTCTCTATATTGCAGGAAAAGATTTCAAAGTGGTCGCCGCCTCTAAACGGACGTTTTCTATGGACGTGGGGTCCACGGTAAAAGAGGAAAGTTGTTTGGGGCGGGGCCGTGTGGCTCAACTCATGAAAACTTTCAGTGTGTCTGAGGAGTCGTCGCTCTCTCAAGCCACGCCCCGTGCCAACAAACCTCCGATTCCGGAAAAGCCTGGTCACTTGAGGCCACGCCCCTTACCCGCCCTCAGGTAATTGACTGGTGAAGGGACTGACCCCGCCCCTTTAGGATGCTGAAGGACACCCATCAAGAGGTCTTCTTAGCCTCTCTCAGGAACTATTATGCATTAGTTACCAAAGTAATGCAGCAGGGTAAAAATATTTTTGCAATTGTATTTTTTTGTATTTTTGTATTGTTTATGCAGTGTAAGTATGTTGTACTATTTTCAGCAGGAATGAAACAAGAGTCATATTGCCACATCAATCTTTGGGCAATAGCGTTGTCCTGACTGTATCACGGCACTGAAATCATATTTTCGAGTGTGTGTTTGTTTTTAAGGGTCGCATGAAATCTAGATAACTGGTATGAGATTGAGTTACTCAAAACTAAAAATGCTCCACAGTTGACCAGACGTTTACTTAAAGATCTCTTCCTGTACAGTGTTAACCTGGCTCAGTTTGTCATTTTGTTCTTATAATAACATTTTCATCTTTTGTAATTCAGTCATTGGTCATGTGGCAGCAGTCACCTTTCACACGTTCTTCATGTACATTGTTTCAACTGTCCCATTTGCTTGCACTTAATTCTGTATTTTGTTAACTTGTGTTCTGGAAGAGTTTATATAATTACGCTTGAGTCTCATCCACACATTCAGGACAAGAGTGCAACATCGCCTCTGTAATAAAATGATCAAATCCCTTCAGGCTCTGGTATCAATTTTCTCCTCAGTGGCTTGACAAGCTTCAGACTGTGTTTATGTTCAACATGTGCTCATGACAAGTGCTTAAACAGTAATCTGAGGTCAGTTCTTACAGTTGTGTCACTTCCTCTCTAGTGCACAACTAATCATGATATATGATGCGTTTCCTGTTATAAACGACAATGGATCACTCACAAAAGACAGCACTTGCAAATCATATAGATGTAATCGGTGCATATGTCAGGAGCTTTAATATCAGGGGTGTAATCTCTAACGTGAACTGTTCTCTTGGTTTCCCCCTGCTTGTTGTTAACAATAAAACAGTGGTTGAGAAAGAAGGGTGGTCTTGAAGCCAGATAAGAAAAAATAATAGTAATAGTTTATGACACATAAATTGTTAGATAGTTATAAAAGTACATTTATGATCATAATTAATATGTAATGTGTATTATATCAATGTGTAATGATGTTTTACAACTTTATTGGGACATTTTGAATTTACAATCTGAAAATGGGTGTAATTTAAAATACTATTTGGCTTTGAAAATACTGTTTAGGTAATAGTAATGGCTGCTATGCCCCCTGCATACCACAACTTTACAATTTTCAGGAGTTACATGTTTTGTAGCATGTGCAGCAGTAAACTACATGTTTGTTTTTAATTGTGACATCATCATCTTTTTGTGTGTCATTGACCGTGAATGCACATGCGCACAACATCTCGCGTATCCATCAAAAAACTGATGCCCAGTACTGGAAAAGTGGCCGCAACAATAGCATTGGCTGTTCTCCGATGCACAGAGACGTCGGTGAGTTGTTTCCAGGCGAGTGTTGAAGGCCCATGGCAAACCACCCTCCCCCCACGAAAGCATGGCCGTCGCCGAAAGGGCCCTCAGATGAGGGATAAAAAGGGCCGTTGTTGACGCTGCAACGGAGGGAAGATGAGACCCTTTTTTCTCTCCCTGCCTCTATCTCCTAACGCCACGGAATGAAGGCAAAAGGAAGAATAAAGAAATACTGGGAAGGAAGCAAAGCGTGGCGTAACGTGGAGAGTTCTCCTCCCCCTTGTTCTTCCCCAAAGGAGCATGTAGAGGAGAGGAAAACGAAGAAAAAAGGAGAGAGAGTCCTGGGCCATGTGATAGGGAGAGCATGCGGGCACGGCTCGGCCCCCAGGCAGAAGGAACTGGGGTCTGCTGCATGATTAATCTGGCTGAGGGCAGGAGGACCGCCACAGGCCTGCCGCATTAACTCCCTGCTCGCCCGCTACAAACACACACAAACAAAAAACTCACACCCACGGAAAATCTGGGTTGATGGCCGGTATGTGAGCCAAGCGCGTCCACCTGCAGCAGAGGCAGGGTTCGTTTGTTTGGAAAAGTAGAGCGAGTCTTTGTTTTTGCCACGGGCACAGTCGCACCTCCGTCACATGAGAGGCTGCACGCAGGCAGTCACAGGGATGTGTGTCTATTGACAAGGGCCGCTGGATGCTAAACTTGTGCTTCAGAAATGATAAGAAGGTCTCAAAAGGTTTCGGAAGATCGAGGCAAGCAGATGTTGGTATATGTTGACTTCGGGAGGAGATAGATTGTGTTTTCTAAAGTGATTTACAGATGAGGACCATCACATGCAATTTATTATAAAAGCAATGATGTTCGCAAGTTTCAAGAGTAACCTTGAATATTGCAGAAGTGATGGTATGGATAGGCTTATTTTTGTATTCATAGTCGCCTTTGTGAGCAGAGATGACTCTTGACGAATCTTTTTTCTCCTCATTTTCTTGTATTTCTGTTTTGTGTCACATGACTAAAAAATGTATGATCCTCTACACTGTCACTGTCACCAGTTCATCATGGTCACGCTTGTTCCGAATACGCAGTTTAGGTGCTTCGTGGTCACTAGCTGAGACTCAGGCAACCAGAGGGTTAAATTCCCGCAGTCCGCGCCGCATTAACTGGAAAGGAATGAAGTGTCAAGCGCGTTCTCACGGCAGCGAAGCGGTCGAACCCCCCCACAGTCATCCGCCCCCCACCCCCACTAACCTCCCACAGCCGTGACCAAATTATTTCCTAGCCTCCCGAGATTCGCCTCGCCAGACAAAAATCTGCAGCGCAGCTCTGATTCAGTGCACAAACACGCAGCCTCCCTCGTCTCTCAACGCCTCTACGCCGCCACTTTGAAGAAAATGGGCCTCCTTTTTTTAACAGGCCTCCGTTAGGACAGCTCCGTCTGTTTACACTCGACAGATTTAAGCGCTCCCAAAAACGGCACCCACAAACAACTTGGCTCCCTTCATGCGTGAGGGCCAGTTCGAGAGCTTGCTTTGTTTTCTCTCTCCCTTTTTCAAATTTTCTCTTGATTCTCAGGTTTGGACTGGACAAAAACACCAACCGCAAAAAGCAGAGAGTAGTTCTTTTAATTTAACAGTTGAGGTGGGAAACCGCGTGGAGGGGGGGTTGGAGTGAACCCCACCGGTCCGCACGCCCCTGCCAAACTGCTTAAGAAAACTGTTTTATTTATAGTGTGCTGTATCCATGGCAACCGGAGAGGTCAGGCAAGCCGGGCCTGTTTTTTACCCTGCTCCGGGGATTAGGATTTCACAGAGGATCTCTGAAGTGCAGAAGGTGGGCTGGAGTTGCTCACCAACTGAGCGCCACTGACTAGTGGGAAAGCAGTAGTCTCAGGAGTCCCGAGCAGAGGATGGAGAGCTGCAGTGGGAATTCTTGGGAGAGAGAGTGGGTGGGGAAGATGGGGAGGCTTTAGCAGATTTACGGAAAGGGAAAGTGCGATGCCAACTTTAATGAGCTGGTCTAGACTCTGGAGAACCGGTCGGTAGTGCTCGGTAAGGTTGGGGTTGTTTTTGCTAGTTTTTGCTGACAGCCAGTCCAACTAATACCCAACTCAACAGGTAGGCTCCTGCTAAAGGCTAAGTTGTTAATATTTACAACTGACAATCTTTGTTAGTAACATGTATGTGTACCTTTAACCCATTGAAGCAATTTGAAATGGATCTAACCCTCAGGAATGCACAGGTGAAAAGAGTTTAGAAAGAAATAGAGAAGAAAAGGTTTCTAGATATCTGGGCTTTTGGGGCCAAGACAGCAGGCCTCAAAAGCAAAAGGTCATTCTGAGGTTTAGATTATGAGCTGTACAGATTTTTGGTCCCGCCGAACTGTTCATTAGCCAAATTTTCATAACAGAAAAATGATCAGTGTCAGAAAAAGAAGAACTCCGTAAAGAGAAAGATTTTGTGGCCTTGTTATTTTCATCCCAGGCTCTGCGTGCAGGAGCCGTTCCAAATCTGTGCGTGGGAGCCAGTTGGAGTAGACCAAAGAGAGGGAAAGGGAGAGAGTGAGAAAAAGAGAAAAAGAGAAAAGAAAGATTTGGAGGGGGTGCTTTGACATGCTCTCCAAGAACGGCACCGCTTGAGCATGTGGACTTCCGGATCCCTCCCGGGGTGCACGCAGTCAGTGTTGCTAGGAGACAGACTTCCGTGGGGTTGGTGGAGGATGACGCCTGGCAGGGTAGGAGGTGGAGCATGTTTGTACGTTTGGCCCCCACACTTTCATTTGGAACGAAGACAGGGAAAAAAGGACCTTCTGAATCTACAACTCTATGTCCACAATGTGGTCCTGTAACCTCCTAATCTCAAGGGGGCGCCACCAACACCTGTGGCCACACAGCTTAAGCACCAATACCATGAGAACATGGTTGCCAGGATACAAGAGGAGTTTGTTGTTAAAGTCTGCCAGAAGATGATGGAGATGATTCTGAAGGAGACTCTGGGCTCTCAGGGGGTTGGCGTCACCATTGGGACAAGGACAGGCGTTGCTAAGAGATGCCACTGACCGGCCTTGGTTGTATGTTGGAGAGAAGAGAGAGAGAGAGACAGGAGTTGGATGTTCAAAAGACGTTATGCGTCAGTGGGTAACACACTGAGAAAAAAGGTGGGTCGCATTTGTGACTGGTTATAACTGGCTCAAAGTGGAACGATATGCTACAATAATATCCCCATTTTTTGGCAAATGCTTTTTGTCGATCTGACACGATTAACAAAGTTGTTACATTAATGTCGTCTATCAATTTGGTTTGGGGTTGGGGACTTGCTAGATTGTCATTTGTAAACAAACGTTAAATAAATTGCTCACCAAGCACCTCTCATTGAACAATCATTCACTCAAAAATTGAAATTCTGTCATAATTTTGGCTACTCATCCTCGTTGTCATTTCAGACCTGTATGACTTTCTTTCGTCTTCAGGACACAAAATATAATGTTGGTAACCAAACAATGGCGGTATCCATTGATTTGTTTTGGTTTTGTGTCCATAGACTCCATACAATAGAAGTGAATGTAAGTACATGTATATTTGTTTTGTATAAGTATATGCAAGACTAACACGACAATAGGCAGATGTGTTCAACCTACTTATGTAGCCAAGGAACAAGTGTGACATCCCAAGAACCCATGCAAGAATGAATATAAATACTGTTGCAACAACACACATTACACAGGTCACCTGGATAATGCTTTCAACACAACTCCAGACCAACTGCAAAAGTTCCAATGCATGCTGGTATATGGTCATGTGACTCTAAATCTGGCTGAACCTCGGAGTTCTATTTATCAGTAGGGACACATGCACAAAAGACTCAGTGTGGGGGGGGAAGTAATTGGATCTACGCCTCCCTGGTGCCCCTAAGACCTACTCCAGCCCCCATCCCCCAAATCCCCCTGCCGTCCTCTCCTTCATCTCACCGTTATCTCCTCGTGGCTCACCACATCAGAAAAACGCATCACATAGGCGTGCAGATACAGACAGATACGCGCATGCCACACACACATGCTGTGACATGTCATGCCCTCTGCGGGTTTTATGCTGTTGTGTTGAAAACTTTTGTATTCCTCTCCAGCAGTGGGCCACAGAGAAAAACGCATCGTTGTGTCTTTCTGTGCGCTCCTCGTGAACTCATTTCAAAGCTTGTTTTACAGATTTTTTATAGAAAAAAGAAGATCCTGATATCATTCCAGACCCCTGTTTTGGGACTGACAAGCTGAAGATGAAAAGAAAGACGATTAATACATAAATATCGTAATATTCCTATATTTCAAGCTTTAGTGAGAATTTAGTTAGAGAATTTTGAGTCATTGTTTACTGATAATCATCTGTTTCTCAGCTGTCATAATGTCCTCACCAAAAGCTATCAAATGTCCCATATCCCTCAAATGATAATAATGTAATAAATAATAATATAAATAAATAAATAAATAAATAAATATTACGCCTTTAGTTTTAAGACGTTTCATGTCACACAAGCTGACATTATACCTCCAGAATTCAGTAAACATTAAACCTACATCCACATCTATTACTGCATACAGATTACGTTCCCTGTTCTTTGGATAACGTCCTCACTCTCTCTGTCTTCCTTGTATGTATCCTCTCACTGAAATTGTTCTGCCTCTGTTGTTTTTAGCCATGGTGGTGTTGGAGCCGTGTCTGATCTGGACTGGATGTGCGCTCGGCTGTAGTCGTGGCTGATGCAGTGCTGTTGGCTCCTGGGCAGGCAGGCGGGCCCCTGCGGCCCGGGCCCTATTCCAGCATGGGCGGCAGCAAAACGGACAAAGAAGCTCAGTCTCTCCGGGTGCGTGCCTGCGTGTGCGTATGTGTGGCTGGTGCTGTAGAAAGACCCTGGCGAGCCCAGCGCGCGGTCTTATCCTCACGGCTCAAACGCACGCCACCAGCTGCTGCCCCCTTCCTGTGCTTTCATTATGACCATCTCTGTCCTGTTCCACTCGGTAATACACACATACACAGAAGTAGGGAATTATAGCTCTCTCCCTTGACACCCGACTAGCATGAGAGCTAGTCAGATCAATAAAGCGGCTGTTTTTACGGCTAACGTGAAACGGTTATGTTGATTCTAATGGGAGCGATCTAGTTTCGATGCTTCACTTGTTCTCACACTCTCCACGCATGCAGACTAAAGCAAGGAAAAAGGTGCCAGTCCGAAGCTCACTCCTGTTGCGGCTTTCACACCATAGCGTCTCCGTCTTTGTCCGGGCCTTTTTAGTTTTTTACGTGTGTGTATCTTCACGTACGTGCATGTTTCCAAGCGGACGTGGGTGTGTTAAGCGCACGAGCGTTTAGCCTAGAGCCAAGCCAGCCATTGCAAGAGGGAGAGCCTGCTATGTAGGGCGACGGGCAAGCTGGACGCCGGTGGAATATCAACGCAGAGCTGCCGCCACTCCTCCCACCAGCCCACCTGCCCACTCTCAACACTCCAGAGAGAGAGAGGGGATAGAGAAGGGGAAGGGGGGTTGCAGGAAATTGCCAGGTAGTTTCCAGACCCACTTCCCTGCGTCGTGCCCAATTAATCAGGGCCGCATCCATGCTGGCTGCCCCCTCCCTATTAACAGGAGGTGTGTGTGCGCTCGCCAAAGTGACCAAGAAACTTCATTAACTGAGTTTGAGATGGTGAGTCAGGTTTGCGTAAAATCCTTGACTTTCTTAGTGGGGTTTAGTTATTGGGTTGTATTTTGCTCTTATTTACAAGCGTGTGTTTGTGTGTGTGTGTTTACAGGGCTTGACAGAATGCTAAGGTGTTCTCTAACACCTGCGAACCTCACATTCTCTCATTTTTGCCTCCTGTGGTGCGTGCACACCTGGAAACACAGGGAGTCAGGCAGACGTGCACACACAAACACACCCACACACTCACACCAGCTTTTGCTGAAATATTTTTTTTACTGATGGTTCGGCAGGATGCATTTTTTGTTATCGTGATGTGTCTGTGTGTGTGTTGTGAGATTGCAATCAGCCAACACCGCCAGTGTGTCACCTGTGTTTCATTATTCTCAGCCAAATCAGTGGCTAAACCTGTCGTGTTCACGTTGCTCTTACTTGACACATGGTCCTGCAGCACTGTCACGTATCGTACTATTTATGTAAATTAATTTGTATGTCAGTTTTGCAGATGTCGCGGCTGTTTCTGAGAATTCTCTGGAAGAAATATGTCGTACGTGTGCATAAAGTAAACTGTGTGTGTAAGCGTGTATGGTATAATCACTGCTCTGAGTAAACCTGCGAGCGTGTGTGTGTGTCGATCACTGCTGCGTGGAGGACGGGCGCGGTATGAGCGGAGAGACAGCTGCCCTGACAGATGCCAGGAGGCAGGACCCCACTGGGGAGCAGGGGGGGAACCGAGCTGGCACTCTCTCACCCCAACGGAAACACCACGGGCTGTGGAGGAAGTGGGCAGGGGGAGAGACCCTGTTTGTGTGTGTGAGGGAGAGAGAGGTGTAGATGTATCTCCCTTCATCTCAGCTTGTGTATGTCGGGGACAGTTTAAAAAAACACTTGAAGGTGCAACGAGGCAGATATTATTAACAGTTTCCCTCATACCTGCTGTAATAATTACACCCCGTCAAGATGCTTTCAAACTCCCTTTGTGTTCGTTTTTTTCTGTTTTTATATATTTATTTGTGGTAGTACCTGGACAGTAAGGTTTACCTTAAATGGGAATAGAAGAATCTTTTGGTCCCACAAACCTTTAAGAACCATCCTGTGTCACAAAAGGTTCTTTGTGGCGAAAAAACGGGTCTTCAGGTAATGATACGGTAACAAGGAGATGGTTCTTTAAAGAACCTTTGACTGAAAGGTGCTTTGTGTAACCATAAATGGTTCTTCTATGGCATCGCTGTGAAGAACCTTTTAAGCACCTTTATTTTTACGAGTGTACCTATAGCCTACGTGGTATATAAGTCATTTTAAAAATACAATTAAAACTGAAAATGCAACAAAGAGCAATTGCATAAACATGTAATTTTTTCAGACCTCATATACAGTGCTGACTTTCCAACTTTGATGTCTATTGTAGGAACTAAAATGACCAAGAATGAGTGGACAAATGATGGAAGATGGAGGTCAAGAAAAGGAAGATGATATCGTGGAGTTCCAGAGGAGAGATCGACGCTACTCATTTGAGGAACCTGCTGTACATTGCACATGACCCACTTCCACACTCTTGCCGCCACCCACCCCCAGTCTCTCTCTCCTGTATGCATGAACTGCTCGCACACTCCCTGGTGTCGGCACACGCACAATCGATTTATAAACTAAACATCCAGGTGTTTGCAAATGTGATGTAATAAGCAATAAGCCACACTGACACAGGATAATACTGGTGATGTATTAATATTTTACTTTTCTCAAAAGACTAAAGAAAAGAGAACTCTGCTGTTCCTCAGAGGGTTAACACATTTAAGATCATCACATCTGTTTTTGGTCACGCTCACACATGTTCTAGCAAAGATAAGCAGTTCCTCCTCAAAAAAGAATCAGTTGAGAATATAATTAATATTACAAAATATAAAGCCACGGAAAAAATTAAGAGACCATTCGAAATGTTGATTTAATCTAGATTTATTGTGATCATTCCAGTCCAATGTCTGTTGAATTTCAACAAAATCAAACGTCAGGAGTGAAAAAGTCATGACAAGACAAATGAAAACTGTGATAAAAATCGTTATTTGAACTTTTAATAAATACATGTGCTAATAATATTACTGCTTAAAAGCGGATATGAACTTTAAATGAGTTTGAATATGAACTTTTTTGCAGTTTTTAAGGTCTGAAAAAATACAGAGCATCTTTTCTGTTATTTTGACCAGTTTTTTCATTTTCTGCAAACATATTTGGAAGAAATATTGTTAGTTCACAGAATGAAGCAAAAATCATTTTACCTTAAAACATATATTAACCTAATATATGGTAAACATATTATACTATAAATAGTAAATTCAGAAAAATGTTTTCTTCATTTTTTGGCCTAATGGTTAGAGAGTTGAACTCATGACCAAAAGGTTGCCGGTTCGATTCTCAGAGCTTGGGAGTAACGACTGAGGTGCCATTGAGCAAGGTACCTCACCCCTACTTGCCTGGCGGGCGCTGCATTGATAGTTGCCCACTGCTCCGGGTGTACGTGTGTTCACCACTTGCTGCGCGTGTTTACTTCTCTCTGGATGGGTTAAATGCAGAGGTCACATTTCAGGTATGGGTCACCCTATCTGACTAATAGGTCACTTTCACTTCACACTTTCAAATGTGACCTGCTCCATCCTTTTAAGTCACGACCCTAAAACACAAAATAGGTTTTATCCACAAAAGAAAAAAGGATAGTTTGTGCTTTCTAACAGCAATATAATTGTTTCAAACTGTCACTGAGGGATAGTAAAAGAGAAAAAAATTCATACAAACGTTAGACGTTACATTACAGAAGGTTTATTTTTTATATAGCAATGTGGTCCTCTATGGTTCGTTAGGTGTAGTTTATTTAGTTAATACTTCATTTTTCCAACACAGTAAAATCACTAATGTAAAAAAAGTCAAATGAACTCTCATGGTTTATATACAGTATAATCCACACTTTGACAGTTTTCGTTTGACCTTTTTTAAAAACTTCTCAAAGTTTAGTGTCATAATGTGACAACACGCTTTCATCACCTTTCTGCAGTCAAAACACTGACTGTGTTTGATAATGCTATCATATATCACAAAAAATCTTAAATTGGCATTCATTCAAAATAATTGAAGTAATTGAAAAAAAAATGGAAGGAATCATTACAGATTCACAATTTATATACCCAGATACTTTAAATGTCTCGAACTAAACTTTTCAATGTCTTTTCAAAGAAACACACAAGGTTTTAACAACGACTCAAATTCAAGGTGCGCCCCTGTACCCACAACCATCATGATACCTGCCGTGTTTACTGTATTTGTTGACTTGATACAAACGCTGGATATTAATAATAATATAAAAACAACAGTAACAAAAGAGAAGAAACTTGTATGTCAAGAGGTTTAAAACTGGTAGTATCTTAAGAAAATATCAAACATTCACTATTTGTTGATAGTGTGAGGTAAATGGTGTTCCATATGCCCTTGACGTCAAATGGTACATGAATTTATACTCGATCAAAAACTTGACCTCAACGCAACACACAAGAAGTAAACCAGACCACTGTTATGTTCGGAAAAGCAGAGTTAATGCCTTTAAACCGTTAGCCATGTAGATCTGGTTTGCAAGTCCAGCTGCAACATCTGCGCAGTAGGAAGTGTTGCCATGGTGAGGTAGACCGAAGGGCCAGAGACACTGTCCTCTGTTTCACGCTCGCTGCAGCTGTTCTCCTGATGTGTGTCAACGGCACGTATGCGTGTGCTTGAGTGGGTGTGCGTCTGAGAGCAAAAATAGTGCACAAATGAAAAACAAATGGTTCAGACTTGTTTTCCATTACTGGTGTCCAGGTGATGGCAGGAAGACTACAGCACCTCCAGGGAGACGTGCTTTTTCGTTTGGAAATGGTTTACTTCTGAAGGGTGTGCCTCTGTCCTGTCCTTCAACTCTGTGGTCACTGATGATTCTCAAAGCGTCGTTCCAGTCAGGGAGTGCTGTGATGACTTCATCGCTGCAGCCTCTGGACTTCCTGTCCCAGCGTCAGCGGGTTTTTCCATCTGTGTCCTGCAAGTCTGCTTGAGTGAATGTGGCCCACTCAAGGGCACGCTGATAAAAGCTAAACATTGGGCTGGAGATGTTGTTCCAGACTCATGCACCTACCTGGTAACACAAGTACACATATCAGTGCGTGAACAATACAATACAATACATTGATATCATTGCAAAACTTCCTGAGACTACAATGAATATTATGAACATGATAGGTGGAACTGGTGCTTAAACAGTCTCCCCGACAGAGTTTAAGATTTGTTAAGTGCAATACTAACCCCACTGATGTCTGAAATAACATTACCTTGAAGAAACCATTTTGTTCATTTTTTTTGTTCATATTTCTGTATTGTCTGTTTCTTAATCAAGAAACAACAAAATTTATATTAAAACAACAAAGCTGGTGGCCTAATATTTTTGCACAGAGCCTGGGTGAAAAAAGTGCACAATAATTCACTAAAATGTTCTTAAAGTGCTCTATTTTTACGCACTAACTTGCACTTAATATTTAAAAAAATACTTCTTAAGATAAACTTTTAAAGATTTAAGAAGACCGTGTCCTGAGCTGTGCTTGGAGACACCTCGAATAGAAGTACAAAATATATATATTTATAAGTTGAGCAATTTAGGTACATTATGCAAGTGTACTTAAATAAAGTGTACTTAATGCAGTTATTTATTTGGGAGTGAGTATTGAAGCATAAAGTCAACATGAAGTCAAAACCCTATTTACTTTGTTAAAAACACATTCATATTGTGAGGGATCTGAAAAGCCTGGTGTTTTTGGTGACATCATCAGGACTCCCCTCCAATCACCTAGAGACTCTGTACAATCCAACAATTTGATAAATTAAAGTCCCATGCTCTTATTAACTCTTCCTTGCATTTAAATTCTCATAAAATATCTGATATTAAGAAATGCAATGTCTTCTTGTCTTTGTCACAAAGGCCTTCTTTGACTTCATAACTCAACCTCAGCTTTCTAACCTCCACGCCACAAACTCTCTGTCACCAAGCCCCTCATGCCATCTCTCTCACTCTCTCTTTCAGTCCCTGTCTTTCTCTCTTGGGGCCTTGTGCCTGACACCACTGTCACCCACCCTCCTGCGTCCCCCCATCCATCCATCCCCCCCATCGACATGCTCCACTTCATTTTACGAGCAGCACACTGCACTTCACTAAAAGAGGAAAAAAGAACCAGGGAAAACTCACCAAAAAAAAACAGAGAGGTTTAGAGAGGGGTGTTTGTCAGTGACTGCGTATGCAGAAGAGAGGGAGAGGTGTTTGTTGGAAACGGAAAGCTGAAGGAATAAATGGATGAGTGAAGACGAGATGGTGAGCAGTGGAGGAGAGAGGAATGAGACGACAGGAGAGTGAGAGAGGCAGAGTTTACGCATTTACTCGGAGTTTGTTAATAATTAATGTGTCACAGGCTTGAACGGGGATATATCTATCTTTCCCCCTGCACCCCACCCTCTCTCTCTCTCTCTCTTTGGATACACATGGCCGTGACTCCCAGGTGCACAGCAGAGAGAGTGAAAACATCTGAGCTGATCCATAAGGGAGTGCAGGACAACATGCTCTCCTCTTCAGCACACATCACAAAATGGCCGCCCACTGATGCCTATCTACCCTGAGGCTGGAGAGCGGACCGCATTCAGTCCAAACTATTAAATGTGACAAATGATATCAAAATACTCGAATGACTGACAAATAATGTGAGTTTTTACAAATTCAGTTTATGTTGACGGCATATTTTGTGTCTGAGATGCTAGTCCTGGCTAAGCAGTTGACACAGAGCTGAAGAACATCACAACCTATTGAGCAAAAGTGTAACAATCGCGGCCTAACATCGAACTAAACACTACCCTAGTCTACCCTGACTAAATCCATGCTGGTGTTTTACTGGCACAAGACAGTTAAGATGGTTATCATTGCAAGTGGTCTAGGGTGACCAATGTTGACCCAAAACGCAGTGGGAATGCATGATTCATTTGTCTTTGTTAATAGATTGAAGATAGAATGTGAGAGTTAACAAAGCTGGTCTTGACAGCCTCTCGCTACCTCTCGGCATAGCCCATCATAGTAACAGTCGGCTGGCTCTTCAGGGTGCTGGACTACACAGGCAGCAGGTGACACGGATTTCAATAAAAGGGATTATAGATGTGAGGACTCCAGACACAGAGACCACACACATATACCCAACTGTTCGCGCTTAGGATCAACTCACAAGATTATATTCAACCTGCAACTATTATTTATTATTTGAAAAATTCCCTAATGTGGCACAACACAAACTACCTCAGGAGGTGAAACTGTGAAAGGGTGACATTTCGTATCGCATTGTTTTTCCAACATATCGTAGATGGAAAGTTGCATAAGAAATGTAGTTGCATGTATTTATTTTACAGAAACACTTAGGTTCTTAAAGGGATAGTTCACCTGAAAATAATAATTCTGTAATCATTTAGCCACTCTCATTTCATTTATATGTATATGACACTTTTGTCTGTGAAATACAAAAGATGATATTTTGAGAAATGTCTTAGTGCTTAGTTTTGCGTCCATACAATGGAAGTCAATGGGGGTCAATGTTTTTGGTTATCAACATTATTCAGAACATCTTCTTTTGTTCTGCGGAAGAAAGAAAGTCATACAGGTGACACAAGAATGAGGAAAAGACTTGTGTGAGCTATCCCTTTAAGAATTTAATTGAAGTTAATAAGAGTTTAAGTAATTCAAATAGTTCTAATAAATGCTAAATTATCTTAACTTCACGGGACATTTGTCATATTATCTTTGATTCGTGTGCAGCAAAGAAAAGAAAGTCATGTAGGAATAACATGAGTGTGTAAAAAGTAAAATATATAAGTAAATACATTGTAAATATAAAGATATTTCTGTTTTGAATGAACTATTTATTTTACACAAAGACATGTGATCTTTTTCACGAGCTGTTAAAATGTTGCGCTTTTGATGGAGCACCTTGGAATCACAGAAACTTTGACTCTGTTCACACTTCACACAGCCTGTATCCTCTTGTTAAGGCTTGGAAAGAATTATCTCTTAATGAACACTGGTGTTCTAACTTTAAATTATTTAATAATAGTAGTTTATATTACAAGTTATGTGTTTTTTGCAAGTTCCACAACTTTTGAAAGTTCACTTCTGGCCCAATTATTGGTGCTGCCCCAACTGTCCTGACAGGTAATGTAAGCGCATTTATGTACACATCCTATAATTGGAAAGAAGGGAGAAATAGCATTTGGCAATACATGCAAATCCTCAAAGATGAGTGTGTTAATATCATGGAGGCAAAAGGAGAGGAAAGGTTTGGGAGTTCATAATTTTGTTAAAGTCCTTAACAAGATGGTGAGGTATGAGTGTACGCCAGAGATGAAGAACATTACGAACATGTTTTAATGAAGGCCGGATGGCCACATTGTCCACATCAGTGGTCTGTCTGAATTGTCCAATTCTAAATAATTGTTCGCAATGTCCTTCAGCCTATTGCTGCAATACTTGGTTGTGTGTTTGTATATGTGTGTTGTGTGTGTAGGTGGACAGAAGGCCTTGGCGTGACCTGCCACAGCCTCTGAGGAACCACGGTGACATAATGAGGCCGGTAAACAAGCGGCCGTCACCCCGCTCGTGTGGCGGACACAAACACACACACACGTTGACAGTACACCACAATCTCGCCACGCTTATCCATTGGGGTTCAGTTCTGTATTGCAGTGGGGAAGCAAGAGAAAGATCACTCATAGAAAGCTCCAAAGTGAAATCTATCCCCCCTCACAGTCCAGGATGTATGGATGTTTGATTCTGTAAATGTTTCTCTAATAATCTTAATTTGATGTCTTTTAAAACGTGCAGAAAGGAACACAGAGAAAGAAGGAGAGAGATTGAGTATTGGGCTCTCTCAGGGACGCGTAACTTCCAGAGGGAGAGACGCGGTTGAAGAAAACAACAGAGCTTTGCCCCGGGTCACTTTCATAAGGTAAGTCTGTCATGTCCCTCCACCTACCCAAAAACACATGCCCATACATGTACAGACACACTCATAGGTGATAAAGGTACACAGGAAGCATAAAACAGACATTTATTTTATCAGAAATGTAAAAGTGCAAGGTGGACACAGGAAGTGCTATTGCCAGTAAACCATAAATGTTGCAACCCAAATAGCAATAATGAAATGGCTTATTTCAGCCCACGGGTTTACATAAGTGACCATTAATGCTGAAATGTGGATTTACTGTAAAAGTGACAAGCATATACTTCTGGCACCGTAGACTGTTCCAGAAGAAAATATTACAGGGTGAAAAACATGTGTCTTTAACTGTTTATAAGCCCTGACTGATCTCTAAATAAAGTAAATAATATAAATAAACGAAAGGGTGAGAATTTTAGAATAGAAACAGACATGTTTTGAAAATGAACGTCATTGTTTGCGTTACAATAAATACACCGAGATAAATAAGTATTAAAGTTTTAGAAGATAGACGCTGTGAAATGCAAAATTTTGAACCCAGGAGATTTGCAGCAGAAAAACCCAGTCGCTGTGTGCTTGATGGTTTATTGTTCCATGTTGTCCATTAAAATTAATTTGCAAGACATCATTTTGATGTTGTGAAATACACTGTACACGATCATACATTTTACACAGAATTTACAAGGTCAAGATGTACAATTAGTTGAGTGTTGGTGGTGAATCTATGTGAGTCATGTTCTGGGGAAAGAAAGTTTGGAAACTAAGTCATGTTTACAAGTTAGAATAGGGTTATTTGAAGAAATCTATTATTAGAAATAGTAGTGTAGGCCTATTATTAGCGTTTAAATCTACCAGATTAGAAGCAGAAAACCTTAAAAGACATCATTTGATTGACTATGAGTACAACAAGTTGAACTTTCAATTTGTTTTCTGAACCTGAGTGTCTATAAACATTTTCTGCATTTTTGTTTTTTACTGTAAAACTGTTTATAGAGATCCCCATGCTATTATTTAACTATTATTTCCACACTCGTGTATAATGGTCATGCAATTACTGACAGACCCAGCCCCCTGCTCCACCTTTGGAAATAAAACCGGGTAAGTTTAGGGTGAAGTAGGTCTAATAGACGTTTCACTGTCAGGGCTTCAGGGATTATCTCAATATTCTGAAACTTTTGTTTTAAGCTTTAAGAATCGGTCATGGGAATTGGCTCAGACACCCAGACAAATCAGCTGTCTTAAAGTCATCTATAATCCCGCTCAGATGAAACTCTCTCTCCTGGTTCACCAATCCACATGAGTGTTATCCACGACTTCACCAGTAACAGTCAGAATAATGGTAGAGATGGGATTACGTTTTCCGCATTGGACTTTCATTCAGTAAAGCAACAGCGGAAGGGAAAATAGACGGATAGAAAGAAGAGGAGAAAAGAGAGAGAGAGACAGAGAGAGAGAGAGAGAGAGGGGCAGAATGGCGGCTCAGTCGGGCATAATTGGCAGTCTTTGTAGAGTGGGGCCCTTGATTTAATAGGCATTGCTGGTGACTGAGGCGGTGTAGTGCGAACGGTGCGGAAATGTGCTGGAGCCTGAAGCCCTGCGGCCCAACAATACCAACCCAGCCCCTCCCTCCCTGTCTCTGAGGACAACTAACTCAGATCCTGTCTGTCCCACGCTCACATCACGTCAGATCATTAAGAATCTCAGTATCACATTAAACACAATTATTTAGTGTACTCCACTGCTAACAAACATCTTACTCTGAATCACACATTGCAGTAATAGTGTATTACATCATGTTGCACACAGGTGATGTCACATATAAACATATAAATGACGTCACACATATCAGATAAACTCATCTAGGATGTATACAATGGCATGTTGCAGATATATAGTTAGTTAAATATAAAGATCCAGATCTAGATGTGGTGAAAGATGGATGGATGGTCAGACGGATGGATGGATTAACAGACAGATAGATAGATAGATAGATAGATAGATAGATAGATAGATAGATAGATAGATAGATAGATAGATAGATAGATAGATAGATAGATAGATAGATAGATAGATAGATAGATAGATGTGGTGAAAGATGGATGGATAGATAGATAGATAGATAGATAGATAGATAGATAGATAGATAGATAGATAGATAGATAGATAGATAGATAGATAGATAGATAGATAGATAGATAGATAGATAGATAGATAGATAGATAGATGTGGTGAAAGATGGATGGATGGTCAGACGGATGGATGGATTAACAGACAGATAGATAGATAGATAGATAGATAGATAGATAGATAGATAGATAGATAGATAGATAGATAGATAGATAGATAGATAGATAGATAGATAGATAGATAGATGTGGTGAAAGATGGATGGATGGTCAGACGGATGGATGGATTAACAGACAGACAGACAGATAGATAGATAGATAGATAGATAGATAGATAGATAGATAGATAGATAGATAGATAGATAGATAGATAGATAGATAGATAGATAGATAGATAGATAGATAGATAGATAGATAGATAGATAGATAGATGTGGTGAAAGATGGATGGATGGTCAGACGGATGGATGGATTAACAGACAGATAGATAGATAGATAGATAGATAGATAGATAGATAGATAGATAGATAGATAGATAGATAGATAGATAGATAGATAGATAGATAGATAGATAGATAGATAGATAGATGTGGTGAAAGATGGATGGATGGTCAGACGGATGGATGGATTAACAGACAGACAGATAGATAGATAGACAGATAGATAGATAGATAGATAGATAGATAGATAGATAGATAGATAGATAGATAGATAGATAGATAGATAGATAGATAGATAGATAGATAGATAGATAGATAGATAGATGTGGTGAAAGATGGATGGATGGTCAGACGGATGGATGGATTAACAGACAGATAGATAGATAGATAGATAGATAGATAGATAGATAGATAGATAGATAGATAGATAGATAGATAGATAGATGTGGTGAAAGATGGATGGATGGATGGATGGATGGATGGATGGACGGACAGATAGATTATTTTAAGAACATTACAATTGATATCTCGTCAATACAGATATCACACATAGTTTCCCACGATAACCGCGTCCTTGATATTGTATATCGTGACAGTCCTAAAAGATAAATGAACGTCACATTCCCTTCTTTCGCAATCTGAGCATCTTTGCACTGCAGACGTTTTCTGTGACCAATCTCAGTTAACCTGCTCCAGTTTCAGGGATGGATCACAGCGTCGAATTTCAAGCGACGCCCAACCTTGAAAATCAGAACCGACGCACCGATTATTTGGACATATCTGACACCAGACCAGAGGCGTGAGCGTGTGTGCGCGCGAGGAGCCGACGTGCCGGGTGCGTATATCACATCATCAACGTTTCACGTGCCGAGCGCTCTTTGAGAGGGTGGGTCTGGGCGGCAGGTCTGTGATTAGTTCAGGCCAGAGGAGCGCGGGTATTGATTGGCAGGCTGGAGACACTGGGCTGCCTTCCACGCCGCTCTAATGAGAAGCCCTGACCTCCTCCAGTCAGCAAGGTCGCCAAACCCTACTGTAATTGCACTCTCTCTAATGGCGTCAGTCACGCATCCGCTCCAGCCTCCGTAATGACAATTACCATAATGCTGCTGCGCTCGCTCAGAGCCTCTCCATCACGCTTCCAGCTTCTGCGCGAGATCTGGAACATTGACGTGCCCGACGACAACACTTACGTCTCCTTATGTGTTTTTAAATAGCATGCGCTTGTGTGTTTTTGTGTCAGGGAGATAAAGAGAAGTGTGTTGTAACCTAAGACACAAACTGGTAGGGATCAATACGTCAATAGTACGGGATATTTACCAATCAATCAGCAGTTGGATCAATTAGCTTGCTAATGTACATAAACACCTCCTCTGGCCCAAAATACACTTTGTGCACTTGAGAATGGTTTGATAAATAAAAACAAACATCCTTAACAGATTATGTATAATGAATCCAGGATTTTATGTTTTATTATTGCACTGTAAGTAAAGTTAAAATTTTAGCTGCTACTTTTGGGGATATTGAACATGGATAGGCGGTTAATTTTGAGTCTGTGTTTGTTTATCGTTCTTTATAGTGGCAAATAATATAACTAAATATATTATAATCAATTTTATATTCATTTTTTATTGTATAATATTTGTATTAAATAAACAATTTGTTGAATTTTATTGTATGATAATTTTATTCAATAAACAATTTTTATTTTTATCCATGTATCTTCGTCGCATTTTGTATTTTGCCAAGTTTATGCTGTTGCTTTGAAGCCTAAAATATAGGTTTATAATTGGCTTGTCGCCTTCAGTAGTTTAAATGGTCCCGCTGTGTGAAGAATGTTCTTAATGATACAAATCTACTGTGTAGTATTGTGAAAATAACCAGTTTAACTATAGTCGAGAATAGCAGTAGTTATTTTTCAATATACACAAATTTGCTATGACTTCATCACAATAACCACAGTTTAACTATAGTATTTGTGATAAAATTATGGTAATACAAGTGTTAATTTGCCAAAAAGCCCTCATTACTGCACTTAATCCTTAATAATAACAAACTGTAGTTTTATTAGTTGTAGATGAGCTAAAGCATAGCACACCAGGTGTCAACTTCCCAAAGTATTTGATGTCAGCTCCCATGATAAATCCTCTTTACAAAGATTGAATCCAAAAACGTACAAAACTATCCCAGATACATTTATAGGTTCTCTTTCCACGCATTTTATTTACCTTCATAGGGATCAATGATCCACTGTCTGACTCCTGTGTAATATAAACACACGCCCTGACCATTGATCCATGCGGCTCACAACAGCAAAGCTATGAAATATAAGCCAATGGTGAAAGCAAGGGTCTGTACTGGAGCAGAACTTTGGCCTGTACGCAGATGTGTGGAGGGGTGAAGAGAGTAAAGAAGAAACAGATGAGAGATAAGTTGAATATCAGCTCTAGTTTCGCTTCACTCACAATACTTTCACAATCCCGTACACACAATGACGGGGGAAATGAGTTTGTGTTGTGATGCAAGAAGATGCAGGAAGTAGTTTTGAGCCGTTAGTACGTTTGATTTCTGCCCTGGAACTTTATAGAGCATTCGTTTTTTCACCATAAAAACACAAAGAAGGATGTTCATTTTTGTCAAATATATCAATTGAATCAATTTATTAAACCTACATTTTAGTTTCAAATTGGAAGTTGTTTGATAACTTCTCTTAAAGGGATAGTTCACCCAAATATGAAAATTCTGTCATCATTTACTTACTTGCTATTTCAAGCCTGTATGACTTTCTTTCTACTGCAGAAGACATTAACGAATGTTGGTAACTGAACAATGGCGGTACCCATTGACTTGGATTGGTTTTGTGTCTATACAATAGAAGTGAATGGGTACGGCTGTTTTTTCGGTTACCAACATTGTTTAAATCATCTTCTTTTGTGTTCTGCAGAAGATATTCAGGTCTAAAATGACAGAATTTTGCCACAAAAGTACTTTTATTATCTTATTTCATTCAACCATATTAAGTATATAGATATTTGACATCTACAGGTGACATGATGTCTATAGAGGCTAAACCCCAATAAAATATCATGAAATAAATCTAATGTTAGACAGCATTCAAAACAACAAACTACGTGTGCATTTCCCGGCCCTACTTTTTAATTAAGTGGGGCATTTGTTTCACTTTCTGTGACATTTCTGCCCCAAGGTTATTCTCTGACCATCCCAGATTTACTGCTGCTTCTCTAATTTCAAGCTGCCGACGCATTTAAGTGAGACGCTCGTAAAGAAAAAAAACTAGTTTGTAAGAAAGAGTGCCGGACGCTAGCTAAATCAGCACCGGCACAAAGAGGCAGGCGTCTGAGAGCTATTGACCCCACATCGATCCACAAGCTGTGCGCTGCTATTGACCCAACAGGGGAGCCAGAACACACCGCACCCAACCCGAATGAAACAGAAAACAACACAGAGTCACGCTAACCTTGCGTGTATTGTATATGTGCATTATAGAGGCTTTGTTTTCATATGCAACGGCACACATTCACATTTTTATTGGTTGGCGGTCACAACCCAAATTTTCTCTCGCTTTCTCTTTTGGCTGAATTAGAGCACTTCCTTCCTGCTATCCTCCACTGATGCAGGTGACAGGAGCCCAGAGACCTGGCAGGACACGTACATACACACACGCTCGCGCACACGCAGGCCAGATGGTCTCAGACCCCGGTGACTGTCAAGGTGGGCCACAGCCCAAAGCGTACAACCTCGTTGTCTCCCTGGCTTCTATGCTTCTTTCTTTTTCCTGTTTGTTTGGCCGTCTACCTCTCTTTCCGTCTTTCTCTAACTCTCTCGTTCCTGTCTTCCCCGAAATACCTCGCAGTCACAGGTGAGTCACGCAGCTGCCAAACTCTGTGTAAATGTCAATGAGGCGTTGGGCGTTCATAGGTCGTGCTGATATAGAAACCCCCCCGATGTCCTCTCCGTCCCTGCTGCTTGAATAAAATCGTTTTGGAGAGAAATCAGGTTGATTTTGTTCTTCCACCTGGCTCAAATCGGTGTCTGTCACGTGGTTTGCGGAAATCAGCGAGAGGCTCCGTTTGTCGCCCGTGACAACAGGTGTAGAGGCGCGATCCCTGGGGGAACAGAAAGGATGTTGGATTGGTAATTGGCGAGCAGGGCGTTACGTGGAACTGCCGCAGCCATTGGTGTCGGGGGGAGAGTTCTCTGAAGACGCCTGGGAGGGAGAGAAAGAACGAGAGAGAGAGAAAACGGACAGGAGAACGAGGCAACAACGGAGGTACGGGCTGAGAGGGGGTTGCAGATAGAAAGAGCGAGAGAGGTGGGGGTCATTAAACTGGAAACCAGGAACCACACGGGAGGTAGAATTTTAAATGATTCCCCCACAGCAACGCCAGCCTAGCGGTAGGGCAATCTCGCTCACCCTCTCTCGCTCGCTCTCTCTCTCCCGTTCTCTCGGAGATGCAATTAATTTGGATGGAGGCTGCCAAGAGCGGAGAGATAGAACGATGAGGGTGCGCCCTCTCGCACTCTGCCTGCCTGCGGTCTCACTCTCGCAGAAGAGCACTTTTTTCACTTCCATTACGGCTAGCCGCCGTCTGTCTGCTCGCGCGTGGCCTCCCGTCCAACGATGCTGGCCTGGCATCCCAACAGCTGCCGAGCTGCGCCCGACAGTCTACCACTTATTTGGGAAAGCGCGTTCGAGGCGGGCTGCTGTTTGTTTGTTTGTTTTTAATTGCACCGCTAACACTTTGCTATCCTAAGAGACCTCCTAGCCTCACATTGAGCGTGAGTCATAGGTGCGTTTCGCGCCAATGGCCGTGATGGGAAAAACTGAAGACAGCGGGAGCGAGAAAGAAAGGAAGAGAGAGAGAGAAGTGTCATGGTACACAAAGCACGTAGCATGTAAAAAGCAGGAGGGACTAGCGCTCAGGGCCAGAGAGTGCGTCGATACGAGGGAAATTGATCGTAATCAACAGCGCCTGCAGAGCGAGCGGCTGAACGTCGAAACTCTTTCCCTTCTCTTCTGCTCGGTACTATTCCTGCAACCCGCACCAATATCTCCTGCAAGTCCCTCCTGGAGCTTTCAAAGTCTATGTAACCAACCCAGAATGAAGGAGAGTGTGTGTGTTTACTTTATTTCTGATGTTTTAGCAATATTGATAAAAATAAAGGTAAATAATGAATGCAAATGCATTTTTATGAAATTTGATAATCAATAGGCATGATATGTTCTATAAAAAAATCTGAAATAATTATTTTATATTGTATTGTTTTTCACACAAGCAAGTGATGGCCTGTGATCAGCTGTGCTGGGTTAAATCCATTAAAGCACAACTGTTAATGTGATATTGCAGTTTGATAGACAAGAGAACATACGTTGAGGAAAAAACAAGCAGCGTCTCAAAACTACTTTTTCACACCAGACATTCAGGATCTGCCATTGCTGGTTCAATAGGCGCATCCACGCTTCCAGTAATGCTGGGAAAACATCATGTCAGGACAAGCAATGTAGGTTGAGCAAAGTATTGAAAGACACGTTTGTATAATCCAATATAACCATTTTGTCAATGTTATATAAATCTATACAATGTATCAAAATATATTTTGCAACAATTATTTTCACAAATACTGTGATACTGTGTTATTAAAGCTGAGGATTTTTACAGCATGTTTAGTTTTAGGCTGTACAATAACGGTCAATTTGACAGTCGGACAACAGGTATTGAAATTGTGAATGTTCACAGATGATTCTCTGGTTGTTTTACTAGACCTCACTGCTAGTCAAGGGCTTGTGTGTATACCTGTGGGCCCCATCAGCCAATCAGCATTGTCATGATGTCATTAATCTGCAGGTCAAGAATGATTAGTCATCTGACTTCAACATTTTACATTCATTTGGCTTTTTTATCCAAAGAGACTGGTTTGGTCAAGGTTTGTATCATATCACTGTGTTCCCTGAGATCAAACCTATGACTTTTGCCCTGATAACGCAATGCTCTACCAAGAGACCTACAGAAACACAGCAGAATCATTGCATTAGACAAAAAATGTGTCCAGTTTAATCAACAGGTGTAATTATTTGTTACGAATAAAATCATTCCAGATGCAAACAAATCCAGGCTATACGTTGAGCAGAAGGTAGCCAATATAAACGGAGAGAGCGAAATCGAGAGAGAGCGTATTAGAAAAGGTGAAGGTCCAAGGCTTTAACGCTTCCTCTCTCTTTCGCTCTCTCTATCTCTCTGCCTCCACACACCATGGTATAATTTCTCATTTGAAGACGCTGGCATACCTGGCTGTGCGGCTGTGCTGTTAAAAGCACCGGCCCAATTATAGCATAACACCTAGCCTTACGGTTTCCATGGCTGCGCGATGTATCTGTCCCGCGGGACGCGGCGTGGAGGAACGAGCGTCTTATCAACCATCACCCTGGTAATAATACTCCCCCGAGCCTCCGCGCCTCAGCCGGGCCTTAACGAGAAGCCAGGGTGAAATCTCTCCTCCGCTTCAGCTCCAGCCATTGATTTGAGCTTAATCTGTTTCTGCGCGAGCGTGCGTGCGTGCGTTTGTGTGTGCGTGCGTGCGAATGCGCGATTTGTGTGAGCGTTTGGGGGGGTTGATGGTGGGTGAGTGCGAGAGCGTGAGAGGTACCATTAATTTAACTGAGATTCTCAAGTCGCGTTTATCCGAGATTCTGTTAATGCCGGGTTTACGCTTCAGAGAGAGAGAGAGAGAGAGAGAGAGAGAGAGTGGATGAGTGACATTGAGTAAGAGATCTGATTTGAGCGCAATCAAAAACATAAAGTGTAATTGTCCATTATCTAGCATTCAGTGCTCGAATTGTAGGGGGGCTGGGGGGTCCGGGACCCCCATAAGGCATTAGGGGCCCCCATAAGAAGGAAAAAACAGACTTTGGTGGTCCCTCAGATATTTGTACTTGAGTTAAAATTATAATGACCCCCATAAGACCTGGTTCAATTCGAGCACTGCTAGCATATTATGAGGTATAGGCTACACTAAATGAACAGTTCAGTTAAAGATTATTATGAAATAAAATCTGACCCATTTGATTTCTTAGGCCACATTACTAGTTCTTTGGTGTCTTTGTCGTCCTAAAATCTTCTTTGATGCAGTCAGTTGAGCATATTTTAACCACTCCCCTTCACCTGTCAGTCTGGTACAAGCTGCATTTTCGAATCAAATGTCCACTTTTCTACATCCAGTCAATTTCCTAGTGGGAAAATAAGCTGTGCTCCCTTTCCTCATTCAGTTTTAAGGGGATAGTTCCCCCAAATTAAAATTAAGCCATTATTTACTCACAATAGTTGTTCCAAACCTCTATACATTTCTTGTTTGGTTGAACCCAGAGACAGTTTTTTGTAAGAATGCTTGTTCAACAGGTCTTGGACCCAATTGACCACCATGATAGGAAAACTGACAATGGTAGTCAAAAGTGCACCAGTACTGTCCTACATTCTTCAAAATATATTTTTGTGTTAAACCAAACAACAAACACTTAAAAAATTAAAAAGTTATAATTATAAAGTATTTTTTCCTACTATGGCAGTCAATGGGGTCCAAGCACTGTTTGGTTATAAGTATTCTTCCAAATGTCTTTCTCTGTGTTTATCGGAACAAAGAAAATTGTACAGATTTGGAACAACTTGATGGTGAGAAAATGATGACAGAATTTTCATTTTTGGTTGAACCATCCCTTTACAACACGAATTATCGCACAAAAAAATCCACTGCACAGCAATTGCTTATTTCTGCAGGTAAGAAATGCTGCTATTCCCTGCAGAGCCGAAGGTGGGTAGAAATGTGCGAATCATGTTTTATTGAAACTTCTTTATTTTCCTACACCAGAGTGTCATGTGCCCTTATAGCACGTATATATCTCCCATGTGCACCCTGGGCAATAAATGTCTTGTGCATGTGCTGAAATCAAAAACATTGCCTAGCTGTCATTGTTTACAAGACAAGGAACCTGTCTGAGTGGACATCTGTCAAGACCCCTCAGAGGAGAGCATATGTTGGAGCTATGTTACTCGCCAATTTATGAAACCGCTTACTGATATTGTGTGTGGCACTTCTCTGCTGGTTGTGAGATGTTATGGATTGTTATCTGTGAGGGACGGCTAGGGTGGAGATCTTCACAGCGATGGTGACGTGTCCTCTTCTACTGCAGTAGCTCATTGGGTTTGCTCAACCACGCTTCAACCCCAGCCACAAGCCTGGGCCCTCAGGCTGTCAGCCTCCCACCGTGCCGAAGCTTCTCCTCTGCACGTCTCTCTCTTCCTCTCCCTCTTCCACACCCCGAGGAGAAAAGCTGGACAAGGTCGCTGTCGAGATCCAAACCCTGATTTAGACAAGAGTTTGATCCCCAAGTATTTTTACGATGACGAAACCCACGATCAGTGGACTGGGCAATTTGGTCGTTGTTCTGCCTTATGAAAGTCACTCTTTGTTTGATTCAGCTTGGGGGGAAGAAGGTCTACGTTTTAAGATAAAACGTATAACTTTTCTAAATAAAGGTAAAGTATGAGATTCCTACTGTCGTCTTCCATTGGTTGGACAAACAGTTTGTTCCAACGCATGCCTTTAAGCTAATGTTTTTTGGATTTGTTGGCTTGATCAAATAGTGTTTGTTTTTTGGAAGCCTACACATAGCGCACTAAAGATCTTTGCACATACAGTCCGAAATTTGCGTCCGAAATGTTTGCATAAATATGACCTCACATTGTGTCAATCACATTAAGGCCTACACACTGCCCTACGATATTTTTCGTCAGTCATAAAAAATTGTACCAGGTTCAATCCTTTACGTTTTGCGCATCCGTAGCAAGCATTTTGGGAGGTGTTTTGACAAATCAGAGCCACACGTACAAGCGAGCGCCAAAATCCAGAATATCGTCTGAATTCACTTCGTCTCGCAGCACAGAGTACTGTACGAGAAACAAAGTGCGGATTACAATAACAGAATATAAAGAGAGAGTGTGGCAGATGAGCAGATAATTGCTTGATAAAAGGATAGTATGTACTGATTTTCTAGCTACGGTGCCAAATGCAAGAAGACTGTAGCTCAACACAGTGGCGTAACTTTGTTTTGGAAAGTGGAGGGGAAGGAGCTGACAAAAACAATAATTTAACGAATTGTTACTTGTAATTACTCTTTATTGTGTAATTATATTGTGAAAATTTATCATGTACAGTGTCCATTGGCTACTCCACTTTTCGACTCCAGCTCTCACATTATGTGGTTCTCAAATGGTAATTTGGGGAAGGCCACAGGTGGCTTCATTACACTTATGAGCAGTTTAGCGCCGTGAGCATTTTTATACTTGCCGCCTTTCCGAAGTCAGGGCTCTCTGTCCTCCGCAAATATAACTTACGAGTTTGGCAACGGGAGATGGTGAAGAGCGGTGCATCCTGCGTTTTCCACAAGCTTTAGATGTTAATGGCCCCTAAACAATATGCACCTTCTGCAAGCATTTCTTAATTTCGTCCAAAAAGTGATGTAGGAATGTCCCACCCGCAAATTACGCCTATGCCTCAACATTTGGGTAACATTGCAGATGAGGGAGACCCAGAGGGTTCCGGGGTTACGGGGCTCCTGCGGCTGTTCGCAGTCTCCGTCAGTCCGTTGACGATTGTGTTCACGGGAGAAATAACAAAACGGATGGATGACGGCACATGGGTATGAAAAATGGGTGACTCTTGGCCAAAACGGGACTGTTTACAGGTATGCAAGAAAATGCAAGCAGAGAATGTAAGGACAGCCTACCTAGCGAGATACTGTCAATGGAGAGAAGCAAGGGACGAAAGGAGAGATAAGGAGAGAGGCAGCGGGACAGCAGCTTCAGGCTGAATTGTTTTGCGTTTTTTGGGGGACAACGGATGTTAAAACGCATCGGACTCAATGTGCAAGGTTTCTGTGCGTGACAAATGATTAGGATGATGAATACGAAAAAACGCATACAAAAATGTCGGACTGTATGTGCAAAGACCTTTAAGGTTGCCTTTGCAAATTAAGCTGGAAAATATTTTTTACATCATAACAATTACACACATCAGCTATAATGCATAATGACAACTGTAAGAAAGCCATTTATCAGCTGATTTCCCTAAAAAAGTGTAAATGCTGTGGATCTGTGTTTCTCCTTTTGTGAGAACATGGCTCGAAATGCCAATTTTTGAATCGACTGATGCTTGGTGTGAAACCACCTGTTTGCTTTTTTTTTAATCTCTCATATTTGCACAATTCCATACAAATCACAAATTGGTGCTTTTAGGTACGTTTTATTATATTTAATAAAATTGCAAAATAGAAATCCTAAAAACATGACCTTAAAATACTATCCATTTTACTTTAGTGATCTTAGAATCAATCACAGATTTTGCATTAGGCTTTGATGTTTCGCCCACGTGAAAAACTGATCGTCTCCGACCGAGCGGTCCAGCAGGGTTATTGGACACTGCTTGCTGTCGCTGTTGTCTTGGCCGAGGCCGTCGCGAGCGCACGGCTGGGGGAAGGGCACGCGTGTTGGCCGAGAGGGTGAGCAGATCAACGCGCTTGCATGTCTGTGTGGGGCTGATAAGATTTGAGGATTTTCCCTCTGTGACAGGTCTGCTCGGCACCCTGACCTTCCACTCCACAACAGAGTGATTTAACCTATCTCACCATCCACCAGAGGCTCCGGTATACTGCCTGTACCCACCTTAGCCTCACTGACACAGCCACAACATGCCCAGAGAAGCTCAGACTCAGCGGATTCATCTACTTGTTCATACAAGCGCGTATTCACCATAAACTTCTTATGAACAATAAGAAGCTGGACAAGCATGAACATCATTGAATAATGCTGAACAGATTACCAAACCACACATGCTTCAATCGAGCAGAACAATACTTCTGTGTTGTATACATTGTAGGTAACTGTCTACCTGGATGTTCATACATAGGCTACATACATTCTACTCTTTTCCCCTTGCATTTGATATTATGCACTAACTTTTAGAGTGAGAATGTGTTGTGTCTATTCAGCACACAAGCACATGTAGGTAAATACCAAACAGCCGTTTTGTGTTTGTATATTTATATATATCTCGTCCGAAAACTGTCCTCTCTCGGGCATATAGATTCACGTTGACCAAAAGAGAAAAAACAATACATTTCTCAACCTAACACACACACGCAAACATTGCATTCACTAACAGGCACAGGCACAATGCCCCCTCCTCAATTCCCCCTCTCCTGCTCTCTTCATCTATACCCCTCCACACCTCTCTCTCTTTCTCTCTCTCTCTCTCTCTCTCCCTCTGTGATGGCAGGACGGGCAGTGAGCTGTGCGGCTGGGAAGATGCGAGGACGCCGCGGCGCGCATTAATAATGCAGAGCCCCAGCTTCCTCTCAGCGCCGCGGCCGTGGCACTGGCCCATCGCTGTCACCAGGGGGGAGATGGGAACATTCTCTCTCTCTCTCTTTCTTTCTAGCTCCACTTTCTGTTTCTCTCACACATAAACACACGCTCAGACGTACACACTTTTGCACGAAACTCACCAAACTGGGCCTCCACCCGAGACTGTGGCTCATTACAGATCTCGCTCTGATGACTGCACCACAGACCTGGGCTCATTACAGCGCTGAGGACTCAATCCAGCTCTCCGGGCCTGCAGCTGGTACCTTCACCTCTCTGCTACAAGACCGCACACTACTTTATTCTCTATTCACACACCCAACATACTTTGACTTCTCTCCCTTCCCGATGACATAATTCACTTCTTATTTTATATTGGTAACACTGTGCAATAAGGTTGTATTTTAGTTAATGCATTAGCTAACATGAACTAACAATGAACAATACTCCTCGGCATTTACTAATACATTGTTAAAATCAAAGGTTGTGTATGTAAACACAGTTGCACCATAAATTCATGAATAGCTTGTATTAACAAGGATTAACATTAAAAACTGTTGCACTTTATGTTAGTTAATGCATTTACAAATGTTAACAAATACAACCATATTGTAAGTGGTTTATGTTTTATTTTGTACATTTATTGTAGGCAGCCATGAAGCAACCAATACAAGTTCTACTATAATTCACCTAAATTATTTGGGACATAATAGTTAGTTAAAGACAAACAATACTTCGTTAAACTTGCTAAAATAACTTGAAGTTAACATTTTACTTATTGAAACATGAAGGGAGATGTTTTTCTAAAGAGCCAACAAGGTTTAGTTACATCACAGCCATGAACCATGATTTGCTACTTGCTAGTCTGTTGCAGGTAGTATTTAGTGGGAGGGACTTTATTATTTTAGAGAATTTGATTGGAGAAAAACCTGTGTAGTGCAGGATGAGTCATCTATATTTTCTATTTAAAAATCATATCTTTAAAGGTTCTTTTTGCATACTTAGCATGCAGATTACAGGTTATTGGTTAAAGTCACACAACACTAATTTCACAGCAAACATCTCATGACCATGAGTGTGTGCCCATCTTTGAGTGTAGATCTCATGATTTAAACCTAAAATGCCACCAAATTCACTTGTAAAAATGTAGACTGAACACATCTTCGTGGTGTTCTGCTGCCAAAACAGCCTTCACTCCCATTTACGTTACAGCTGATTAACTCTCAGAGACGCTCGGTCAGAGACATTGGCTGAGTATCAATAATTCATTGTCTTTTAATTGTGTTTTTTACCTTTAAATGTCAGTCTGTACTTTAGGAAGGAATGCAAGTGATATTAAAGATCAGCGGGCCACAGAAGCACATTGTTCCCAAGTCTATTAATTGTTATACTTTTACTACAAAAAGTTTCTATAGACATCATGTGGGCGTCAAATTGTCCATGCAAAAAGTGAAGCAAAGGAATCAAAGATAAAATCCATCGCATCTCAAAACAACACCTTGTCCCGTTCTTTTATTTAACCATTTGAATTGAAATGGGAACAACCGGATTTTGCGAGCAATTCCAAAAGCATTTTTTTGTAAATTTGCTTCCTAAAAAAACATGCAAATAGAGACGTCAGACCTGTAAATTTTTGACACAAATACATGCATTTGTTTTTATTCACAAAACCAGCCCATAGTTCTAATCCAATACAAACATTGCTGTGTTTTTTAAAAGATGTAGCTACCGGCAAAACGAAAACAAAATAAAAAAGTTATTTCTTTCAGTGCGTTTGGTCGAGCCGAGCGAGTGCTTGTCTCCAAATGCTGTGGAGGGCTCTGAAAAAATTCAGACCAGTACATTGAGAACAATAATGTGACACTTGGTAATATAACGCAACATCACGAGACGTAACGCATGGTTGTGGAACGTGATATAACGTCATATTACACAGTGTGATATGATGCAATCTGACAATATAACACAAGGCTGCCAGTACAGTAAAACAAACCGAAATGTTTGGAGCCTCCAGTAGTAACATACAGAAACAATGGCAATTTTACGTTTCAATATACCGTTTTTCACGATGCATATTTGTTCTTTCAATTATTTAGAAAACTGGATTCGTAGATTTTGGAATCTTTACTTTTCCCTTCAAAGAAAAACACTGATCAGTTTTCAAAACTCTAAATTTAAATCAAACTTAAAAAAGGAAACGATCATAAAATACAGTTTTTTTAAGTAAGAGCAATGGTCCTAAATTACAATAGTGCTTGCCATTAGCCACTAATCTTAAAATATAGCCGTAAAATTTACATTCTCTACACAAGTACTGTTTCTTTCCACACATGAACAACATTAACACCAAACACAGAAATTCAGTTGATTGTCCACACTCAGTCCGTCATTCCTGTTTGTCAATGAACAGTTCCATGTCTAAGCCACAGAAAAAAATCTGCTGGAAAAAAGGGACAAAAAGTACCAAAATGGAAACATATAAAAGGGAATGAAAGTTGCCATAGATACTTTTTATTTATGTTTAATTTTTGGTTCAAGGAATAAGTAGGTGCATCCATTACTCGTTTGATTCTTTTTGTCTTGTTGCTTTATTGTTCTGTATCTTGTGATGAAGTTTTTTTTCATAGTTGTCTTGCGTTTCTCTTTTTTTCATGTAGTTTGTGTTTGTCAGCCAGTGTCGGCGCTGAGATGATCCAAGCGAGAGTTGGCATTGCACTTGATGGCAGAGCTTTGGGTGGAGGTCAGAGGTCACAGTCCTACTGGAACCACCGGAATGCTGCGCCCGTCGGCAGCATCACCTTCTTACGGAAAGAAAAAGAGAAATGGAGACAGAAAAATGGCACACAGTTAGGAGAGCAAAAACATAATACACATACACATGTACCTACAATAAGTATATCTATTCAGTAGGTTTTAGGGCTGTACAATTAATCATAATTAATCACAATCATCAAGCAATTACAAAAACTAAATAATCCTGATGAAACGATTATAGTGCAGCATTTATTTGTATTTATTTATTTAATGTTGAAGTAAAAAAGACAAGTTATTTATTTTTTATGTTGTGTCGAAAGTCAGTAATTATGTTACATAATTGTGATCTCAATACAAAATAATCAAGATTATGATTTTTGTCATAATCAAACATCCCTACTAAGGTTTCAATAGACAATTTCGCCTCAGAAATAAACTAAAATATTTTTTTCCCAAAAATGTATTCATTTGATATAGCAAAAAAAAAAAAAGACAAAGCGTTTAGCACAAAATTGCTAACAATTTAACTAAAATTAACTCAAACTCGAATATAAGAAGAGCAAATTTAAAATATTAGCGAATCTACAATAATAAATATGTGTCTGAGAAAAACCTTTTTAAACTCAATTCATTTAAATTGTTTGTATGCTGAATTTAATCATCATAATAATTTAATAAATTCAATATTTGTGTGTCTGAATAGGTGTACATATGTAAAACTGTTCCCATAGCTTAACTCGTACACCATGGTGCTTGCAAGGTCATGGGTTCAGTTCCCAGGAAACACATCCCAATATGTATATTCCTTCCTGTTGTAAATTGCTTTAAATAAAAGTGCCAAGTGTATAACTGCTGTGTGGTGTAGATATTGTCAATACATTGATATTCCATCTCTATTGTACCAAAATATGATACTGTTCAGAAATATCCACGCTACAAATAAATGCATTCTCCTATCCACAAACATATTTAGAAATATCGCATCAAACATAAACCAGTACATTTCGTGATTTTTGTGTTTTGTGTCCTTCCTCCTCCAGCTCTTCTCTGCACACGAGTGATTCATTTAATTCATTCCTTCCTGCCCTGTTCTCTCTGTCCCTCTACCCCCCCTCCCCTCCCCTCCAGCCATGGGCCATGGCCCTGGCTCCACGCGAAACTCGATATGCCACATTCATTATTTAGTCACCACGTAGTCACGTCCAGAGCCCACCGCACAGCTCTCGCCAGTTTCTCTTCTCAAATCTTAATGTCTCCATCTTTTTCTCTGTATTCTTTCTTTGCGGGACACAGGTGGGCTCTGAGACCCGACCAGGTGACGGAAAACAAGTAGCAGGATGACCCAGCTTCAAAACAGAGCGAGGGGAACTCAAGCATTGCTAGAGCGAGGTAACGCTTCCCCCCTTAGCGCAACGCTACTGCGGCATAGAATCTCACACATTCGCCAGCGCTGGACCGAGCCATGGGCGGCAAACACATCCCCACTCACATGATCAAACATGCTTCAGCCCACACACATATACTTGATATACTGTAATATCTTTCAATCAATCATGAAGGACTGACATATAGCTTTAACTTTTGAAACAATCAAACACAGAAATACAGCTACAGTCATCCCAGGACAACAGCTGTATAACGTTAGATGTTACTTGTCTGAGATGTTATCAGTTTAATGGAAAGACCATCTTAATCATAGTGTAAATCATGGTAACAGGAGTATTTTAACCTTTTGGATGGGACACCATATTTTCAAAGGTCATTAATTTTTGTTTTGGATGGTGCAAAGTCTTTATTTTGGACCGGTTACTTCAACAAAGGGCAAAATTTTTCTACAGAGTAAGGGTGTGTTCACATATGCCATGTGTGGTTCGATTAAAACGAACTCTGATGCGATTGCTCTGTTAGTGCGGTTTATTTGTGTAAGTGTGAATGCAGCCAACCGAACCTTGGTGCGCACCAAACAAACGGACCAAGACTGCTGAAAAGATGGATCTCCGTCCACATTCAACTAACTCTTGTGTGGTTCGATTGAAATATGAATGCAACACGGACCGCAGGGCATCGAACCGAACCAAAAACAGGAAGTGATAAGAATATACAACCCAAATATCAAGTGATTTCATGATATGAAAGAAGTGTTTATTAGACCTCTGCTTGCGCATGTAATGGAGGAATTCCTGGCACCGTTTTGACTGCTTTAAAACAGTTCGTGAGGTTCTCGCAAATTACTGGCTTGCTTAAAATCCCCTCATATGCGCAGGCATACACTGAGCATAAATAACCCAGCACAAAGCATTGTTTTGGATGTCCGATAAGTTCCGTTTTAAAATATTATCATAAAAACTGTCCAATCACGATGCGACTGAACACATAAGCTGTTAGGTTCGCTATATTTAAGTTTGCTGCTAAAATGCCAGTCTGAACGCTAAGCGAGCCAGGACTCGTTTCGGATTGTTTTTAGGTCTGGACCAAAAGAATCAAACTACTAATAGGAACGCACCCTAAGAATAAATCTCAGTTCCAACACCTGGTGAACTTCCAACCTGGACGTCATTTGAAGACATTAAGTGTCAAGTGTCAAACCTGAAGGACTTTCTTTCTTGTGCAGAACACAAAAGAAGATATTTTGAAGAACCTTGTAACCCGACCACATTGGCTCCCATTGACTTCCGTTGTATGGGCGGGTTTTGAACCCCATTGGGGGAAAATAAATTAGATTTTTGGGGTAACCTGTGCCTTTTAACCACTTTAACCAAATCGAGACTCCATTGCTTGAAGGACACAAGACATGTCTCAAATCATGCTGGGAAAACCTGGATCTTTATGTTTTACATAAACTTATGAAGGCCGTGCCAGCATGAGCACATGCTGTCATTAAAGTGAAAACGGGACATACTGTACCATATGCTAAGAAATGTATGTTAATTCTTCCATAATGTCAAGCTCTATTAGTCAAATGAGTCGAATTTCCATTGACATTCACTGATAATCTGCTGATAATACACAATGTTCAAAATTTTACTATAGTATGTAAACAGCAGAGAATGAGTCGGTCATCTGGGTATTGGAACAGAGCTTGTGTTGTATCTAGTCTCTATATAGCAGCAGCTAAACCTTAAAAGCTTTCTATCCATAGAGTAGCATCCACATAAAGATACAAAATAAGATTTTAAAGAGACAGTTCACCCAAAGAAAAAATTCTGTTATCATTTACTCACCCTCAGATCATTGAAAACCTCTATGATTTTCCTTCTTCTGTGGAACGCAAAAGAAGATATTTTTTGTCTTTTGCGTCTATACAATGGAAGTTAATGGGAATCAATGTTGTTTGGCTGCTAACATTCTCCTTTATATCTTCTTTTGTGTTCTGCAGATGAAAGAAATCCAGCTCATTGCTGTTTAACATAAAGATCTGCAATATAGTGCATCAGTCACATGGACGACTTTATGATATTGTATTATTACTTAAGGAGACTTTGAACATTATGAATAACACATCCATTAACATCTCATGAAATAAAATATAAGGTCACAAACAATGACATGATCGTTTCTGAATGAATACAACCATATAAACAATGTTCAAAGATGCACCAATCCATCTAAAGACCTAATCCTTCTGTGTCATTTTAACACCTGAATGAAAATCTGAATGAATACTTATTTCAAACTGCACAAAACAATGCAACAAGCCAACCGCTGACAGCATGTGTAATTCAAAACCAACACTGTGGGTGTGTCTCGCACACGAGCCCCTGAGAACGTAAAGGCTGTGACCTTTGCTCTTCCACTACCCCACCAGAAGCGACCTTAACGCCCAGTCCTCTTTCAGACATCGACCCCACGGGTGACCGCCATGACACCCGACCCATGACCTCTAACCCTGTATCTGTACAAACAGTGGACACTGACAAGAGGACGGCTTTGTGTGGCAGCGTGCGTTTCCAAGGTCATCGCTGTTGCGAAAAGTGTCAACAGAAAAATCTTAATCTGTTTATTGATTTTCCATGAATAAGTTACTGCTCTGCTGAGCGTTCAGTTTCCTCACAGGGTCACCGGCCTTCTATTACTGACTTGTTTGGATGAGAACGCACAATTTTATGGTTGTAACAATAAAAAACTACAATAACATATGAAAAACGATCAAATTATTTAAGATTATATGAGTCAACCGCGCTGATTAACTAGCTGACGATGTTGTTCCATTCTAAGAACCATGTTTTTTAAGACTCCCTTTTTTCCAGAAATCACATCACTTCCCCCAGTTTGCCTGTTTATGACCTCACTGTGGTCGTCCAGTATACATGAGATGATGTCTATAAAGTCATATCGTGACTTTTCTATTAGGTCATACGATGACTGCCATCCCTGATGTGGCGGTTGCTTTGCTTCTTTATATGTATCTGCTGTACGCTGCCCAGCGTCACCTATATCTCTGCTGTAACTGTGTGAATGTGTGTGTGTCAAGGTGTTAGTTAGAGGTGCAGTGTGACAGCTTCTCTCTCTGTCTGCATACCAAGAAGAGACAATCTCCATCTTCCAGAAAACTGATAACACCGTCATCTCAAATCAATTTCTCTCTAATGCCCATGTCACGACATCTAAATTAGAACAAAACACAAATAACTATTGTTTGTACAAACATTAGAGCTTCTATACAATGCACTGCAAATAATATTTTTTTTTGTATTTTTAGTATTTAGTCTTGTTTTCCAGAATATATGGGTAGTTGACATAAATAGTTAATGTGTACTAGTGGAAACATTTAAAAAAATATAACAATAAAGATTTCTTATGCTATTTTATATTATGAATATTAATAAAATAAAATAATATATTATTAAAAGTTTGTTTAAAAAAAATTGCTGTCACTTCATAAGACACATGCAGTGTTTTTGTTAACTTCTCGAATGTAAAAAATCTTACAATTACTTAAATAGCTAAATATGTATCTGTCAATTAGTTAAAGTAAACAAACTTGAATTAAGTACTTAATAATAATAATAATAAAGTACTTAATTTATCTTAGGTATTTTGTTCTCAAGTAAATTCTTAATTAAAAAATATTTAGATATTTTCAATGGAGACAAAAATATAAAAACATTTTGCAGTTGAAAACTAACTCAACCCTTTAAGAAACTGCTTTTCACTGTTAAAATTAAGACAAATGAAGTCTTGTCAGGTTTTGCTAACTTCTGGAAGAATTTAGTCCCCAGAGTATTGCTAAATAAATTCACACAAACACACACGAGTGCTTGTGTGTACAAACAGTTTTCAACACCAAATACTAACATGCATAATACACAAGCTAGCAGTTAATGTCCACATGTAAAATATACAAGTTAATAAACATTTATAATTAAACAAATCTGTCATCCATCGTCATTTACAACAGTTGATCCAAGACGCAGAAAACTTGCAAAATCAAACAATTCTCACAGTATTTGTAACAAACACTCATTTGTGTGCATTAGTACCGCTAAAATAAACAAACACAAAAGTAAAACCACACTATGGGATGACTAATTTGCCCGTGCTCCTCTATTTCCATTCAAACGCAAGCTTCCCAAAATAATTCCTCACATCTCTCGTCAGTGAGGTGTGAGGTGGCAAAGGCCTTGATGGTCTGCACGCTAACCCCCCACTCCCCCCGCCTTTGTTTTTATGGCCCACTCTGAGATTCCAGTAATGCACCGTAAACGCTGCAAACAGCCTGGTACTGCGAGATCGCTGCCTCCGTTTCACAAACACTCTCTTTAAAACACGTACACAGACGTGACTTTACTTATCATAAACATACACAAACACGATACAACTGTGACAAACTTGAATATAAGTTTACTTTCTTTTTTACTGCATTAAAGTGATAGTTCACCCTTAAATTAAAATTCTGTCATCATTTACTCACCCTCTTGTCATTTCAAACCTGTATAACTTTCTCTGATGCGCAAAACACAAAAGAAGATATTTTGAAAAATGTTGTTACCTTGCTCCCATTCACTTGCACTTGTCTTGTGTCCATACAATAGAAGTGAATGGGTGCCGCCAGAGTTCTGTCACTTACTTTTTTTTAATAACTTCTTTTGTGGTCTGAGAAATAGAAAGTCATACAGATTTGAATTGACAAGAGTGTGAGTAAATGATGAAAGAATTTTCATTTTTGGGGGAAATATCCCTTCTTGGTCAATCTTGGTCAAGAAACATCAAGTTTTAATGTTTATACTTCTCATTATCATATTCACTACTTATTATTATAAGAACTTGGAGTCCTTTCCACAGAACCCAGCAACAAACAGGCTAAGTGATTTATCATTCACCTTTCAAAACCGTTGGCGCTTTTGCTTAGTATGCAGATTTGAAGTGTAAAGGTCAATATTGATGTTTAAACTCTGCTGGAATATCTTGTTTAAGTTTTGGAAAATACTAGCTTTTTTATGGCTGGTCTTAGCTAGTCATTTTTTTTGCATTAAGCCGATATGATCAGCTGGTTAATAGTTGGTTCCCCATCTTGAACCAGCAAGAAACTATCCAAAAACATCAAGCAATACAACTTCACACGTGCATTCAGAAATTCGCTCACAAGACAAATATGAATCGATATGTTGTGCTCTGTTTGGTTTTAAAAGTACTCCTTCAACTCCATCAAGTAGCAATAAAACAGCAGGTGTGGCTCATCTCAGATCCTTAGTGCAAAACTACTCCCATCATAGTAGGCGCTCGAATTAACATCTATTTAAGAAACCATAAAACGGCGGAGCTTTATGTTTAAGGCACATTTTAATCACCAGGAATCCCTGAGACGCCATCAGACACGACCTTGTTTGACACCCACTGACCGGACAGCTTGGGCAGCAGACGTCGGGGTGAATTATCAGACCTTTTTAATGACTAAAATGCTAATGGTATATATGACATAACCCAGACTTTATTCCGTCACACGGTGCTATAATAATTGTTCTGTAAACAGTAAACAAAACCACAAAGATTTCTTTCATAGGTCTTATTTGAGCGTGAAAGTCATTAAAATGGACAAAACCGTTATATTATCGAATACAGCACATACCAATTGTAAGGAAGCATTTGTATCTTCAAACCAATTAAATAATTTGACTCTTTTCATGAGTCAGGAGAGACTAATGCATAGTTAGGCACAGACACAAGAAGACAGTGTTCCACCAGACACGGAGAGAAAAGCTAAAATAACTAGTGACACAAATGAGCTGATGGTTCTCTGGAACTGTTTTTTACAGCCGGACATCACAAGGATACAGGCCGCGCTCTTAGTTCTCCATTGATCAATTCATGTCAAAATCTACTATTAAAGGTCCAGTGTGTAATTGTTTTGGAGGATTGACAGAAATGCAAATATAATATACATAACTTAGTACTTCTTCAGAGGTGTTTAAAGACCTTGCATAATAAAGCGTAATGGATTTATTACCTTAGAATGAGCTATTTCTATCTACATACACCGCGGGTCCCATTACATGAAATTAACAATGTTGTTTCTACAGTAGCCCTAAACGGACAAACTGCTCTACTGAGCGTGTTTTCTAAATACGTGATGACATGTCAGCGGCCATAGTGATTTGAAATTGAGGGGGGAAGGGTGAAGTGAGCCGTTGGTTGCACTCAAGGTCCGATCACTCTCGTGAAGCCAACACGCAAGTGACTTAAACTGCAATTCATCGACTGGCCGCTAGAGACTGGGTTCAGAAGAGTGCAGAATCTCATTGAGCCCCATGTTAAAATGCCCAACTTTACAGCAGAAAGTAAAACATGTTTACAGCCTGGTACAAAAAAAAGATTTTGGTCTTTATAGGTAATTTTGCCCTTCATGATAAATGTAAGGGGGCAAACTTTTTTATAACTCATCCGTTTAGAATTTTGCATTATTAAGAGAGTGGCCACTTCAGTGACAAGTGGTTTCAGCAACCAGGCACCTCAACTTCAACCCCGTCCCACCTCTTTGCCCAATTTCGATTATTCGGGATGCGCTGCTACGATGGTGGCGGCCAGCTTCTCCCACTTAAGGCAAAAATGCTCCTCAGAAATTTACGGTCGATGTCACGGACACTACCATTTTTGTATACAGTCTATGGTTGCAATTCGCAACCTACTGCCAAATTTCATTCACTGGACCTTAAAAACTTTAAGGAATTACTTAATTTCCAGGAAAATATTATTATAGATTAATTCATTTTTGCAGGTGTTAAGAGATGCAGGTGTGAACTATTTTACAACCAAAACAATCTGGTGAAGTCAAACTACTAAAATATTAATATAATAATGTAATGCTGTGTAATGTGAATAATAACAAGGATACACTGTAACTGGCAGGCTATTTACAGCTGAAGATTCTGTTTAAAAGAGCATATACTTTCTAAAGCTAAATTCCGAAATGTCTTTCAAGTCATCATGTTTTGGAACCCAATACATTTTTATCCATTGTTAATCAATTTTATCTTATTTGAAATAACAGGCACTACATAAAAGTATTATCTGAACATCTATCAAAAGGACAGTCATGTCAAATGAAGGACAAATATTTTCTTTGGAAGAACCTGCTACGAATCATTAACAATGCCTAGAACGTGCATTCAGAAAGTAAATGGTCTATTTTGATTTCATCTTGACGTGACTCTTTGAAAAATGATCATGGGCATTTGTTCTATCAAAACAACTTGGGATGACCTCAGTAAGAAGTTTGGAAGATCATGAGCCCAAATTGCTCAGAGGGAGGAGGGGGTGGACCATTCGTCACTGACACCTGGCGCTCCAGATGACAGCCCTGTGGCCAGATGGATTACATCGTACATAAACACGAAAATACACACATATGTACAAACCATGCTCCCTAAAAACACCAATGGTCCGATGTACCCACAGATGGAACCACTTCGGCACTTGAACTTTCAAGTAAACAGCAACAAAATGGATCAAACTGACCCTAATAATACAGAGACTTATAAAGGGGGCATCATGTCTCTGAGGAGTGTCCTAGTAGTGTCACAGAAGCAGGATGCGAGAGGAGTGACGTGATCCCGCAGTGGGAGGCAGATTAGAACGAACCCTATGGCGTTTGTCTGGCCGTATCTCCCTCCCCCACTACCTCCAGTGCCACCTGTCACCCCGTAGCCTCATCTCCTGACCTAACCCTTGTCCACAAGGCCATTACAAATAAAGTCATCTGAATTTGACATTACGTAAAGTTATTCTCTCATTTCATGTCATAATTGCATAATCCTACTAGTCAAATAATGGAATTAATTCAAAACAAAACTATTTGCCAAAAGGTCACAGAGTCTCAGTATCGTTTACCTCCAGTGCAGCAGACGGTTTCTTCTTGAGCTCCTCGCACTTGCGGAACTTGCAGATCTGGTGGCCCGTCTTGCGGTTCCGGCAACTGCTGCACTGCTCGCAGTTAATCCTGCGCCGACAAGGTTGGCACATACCGCAGCGTTTCCTTTTCTTCTTCCCGGAGCTAATGGCGGAGGCCAGCTCGCTTTGCACTGGGTACTCCCCTGTCAAGCCAGCCATGTGCAGTGCACTGTCAGCGAGGAAGACTCCGGCGGGCGTCATGATGAAGAGTCCTGGATTGAAGGGAAACCCCCCACTCACGCCGTACGGGAAGTCTGTGTGGCCCCCCACTGTGTCGGCCACCGACGCCCCCTCCAGGTCAACCGTACCCGCCTCGCCCCCCACCCCGCCCACGCCCACTCCCATTCCACCTGGCAGGAGCATGTGCTCCATGCCTGCCCGCTTAAGCAGCGCAGCTGCCTGGGCAAAGTGCAACAGGCCATTCTGTCCCTCCAACACCTGCTCCAGGGTCCGGTCCAGCTTGCTCGACAACAAGGCCGAGGCAGAGGGCTGTTGTTGCTGCTGCGGCTGAGCAGGCTGGGGTTTGGCCACGTGGCTCTTAGGGTGGGCGTTGTGTTTCAGTCCATTGGCGGTCTGCGGACAGGCGGCAGTGTACTGCGAGAGGGTGCGAGACCTCTTCAGGCTCTTGCTGAGGGGCTCGCTAATGATGCCGCTACGATTGCGTCGTTCCACAATGGGGCTGTCCTCCCGGTAGCTGCGCTTGTCCTGGTCATCGTCCTGAACCTTGGGTGTCCGGCTGCCCTCCGGCTGTCCACCAGACATGGTCCAGCCCCGGGGTGTGTGCGTGGGAGGGGGGGACGGGGTTGGGGAGGGGACGGGGGCTGGCAAGGGAGGAGCCAGGCAGCGCTTATGATCCGCTCAGTACCCAGGTGAGGGTGGAGCCTCCCCTTAATGTGCAAAATGGCCGGCCAATGGCAGGCTGACCCTCGACGCCGTTCGCTCTAGAATTCAGCCCTCATCCACATCTTTCCACCAGCAACCTGTAAACTGAGACACAAAGACAGAGAGAGGAAGAAGGATGTTTAAAATCTTCTAAAGATCAAAATAGACCTTGACAACTAAAAAGCAGTGACTGAGAACGCCGAGCAGCAATCGGAGCCTTTACTTCGCATGCCTCAAACATTTTATTGAGTGCTGTACTGATGCCCCTACTGTGCCTGAGAAATCAATATGTACATTTATCTTCAAACACCACATTAAAAGAGTAAGGCCAAAACCTGAGAGAAGTGAACTGCAGCGTAGCCAGACATCCTGACTAAAACACTACGAATAATAGAGAAACTACACCATATAATCATGTTTATACACAATTAGCAGTTTTCCACGGCAAATTGGTTTATTTTTCAGAAAAACATGGTTTACTGTTTCTTCAAAAGAAAACCTCACTCTGAGTAAGCAGCCATTAGAAAACCTGCTTGATTACAGGAAACAATAACCTGTTTTTTAATCATATTATAGGTTTACTCTCAAAATTTGTCTCAGGTGATCCAATCACAAGTGGCCAAGAGAGACATTCTGCCAGATGAGACTGTTTCTTTGGACAGTAATCATGTGCAAACTTTTGCTCAAGTCTCCCGTGTCTCTGATATTTCACCAAAAGATAAAAAAAATCTGACATTAAAGCAAAAATCAAGCATTTAAAAATGTTTCACTAATCCAAAAGTTTCACATTTGCACTAAAGGTGTTGATATTTATATCATGCAAAAGTATCCAGAAGGTACATACTTGATTTAACATTATTTGTACAATGTATACAATATGTACATATGTAAATTCATACAATGTATGTACTGTATATGCAGTGTTTTTTATGGGACACATCATCACAGATTATGCAATATGTTCCAATCTGTTTTTAACCATCTTTTTGTATGGCTTGAGTGATCCCAAAGTTTGGGATTTAAACCTGTACAGCGCTCTCTACTTAGACTTTTTTAAAGGGTCAGTTCACCCAAAAATAAAGATATGGTGATTTAATTATTTCATTTTCTTTTAAATACATAAAAACACTGTCGCTCAAAACCTGTATATGACTCTTTGTTCTATGAAACACAAAAGAAGATATTTTGAGAAATGGTTTTGTGTCCATGCAATTAAAGTCAATTCAGACCAGTGTTGTTTGGACACCATCTTCAGATACAAATCTTCAAAATCTTCTTTTGTGTTTTGCAGAAGGGGTCACAGGGTTGACATGAAGGTGGGAAAATAGAAGAATTTTTGCTTTCGGGTGAACTATGTCTTCAATACTAGGTGTAAACAGAATCAATAAATAATAGAAAACCTGTTTCTTGTGCCATTCTGTCATTGGCAAGTACAAGTCACAGACTTCCTAAATGTGTGATGTCACCTATGCAGCCATAACCCACATTTCTGTCCATAGAGAGTATGTATGCATGTCAAACTGTTAATGTGACATTATGTCTTCATGATATTCACTGAAGTTCAGAGCAAGACATGTTGTCAATCATGTAGTGAATCGTGAAACACAACAGAACACCAGTAATTGAGTTGACACTTGATATTATGACAGAATCCAAAACCCAACTCTCATTGTTTATTGGTTGCCCCCCTCCATCCATTGACAACATAAACTTCAACAAACACCCACACACACACACAACCCCACTGAGAAACGCTGAGGAAATGGCCGGGCCAGTCCTTATAAGGCAAACAAAGGGCCAGGGAGGGAGGGAGGAGGGGGGTGGCGAGGGGATCTACGCAGTGTGTGGAAATTGGAAGGCCAGAATTAGTGGGAGGTAAAGCTTCAAAGGCAGGAGCGCAGCCCCCGCTTTCTCCCCGGCTCAGGGGTCTGTGGCGCCAGCGGACCACAGCCAGCCTCTCTCTCTCTCTCTCAAACCAGGGGCCACACTGCACCAGGCTGCTTTACCTTCCGCCTGCCAAACCTTCCCTGCCGCACACATCTCTTGCTGGGACTGTGGAAGCACCCAACCTTCACGTCCCAAAAACAGTGAAATTACATAGCAGCGTTTCAGTATTAGCGGCAATGACTCACTTCCCATCCAAACCTAAAGAGAAAAGCATGTCTCTAACAGACCATGCTAGCCTGCCATGGTGGTTTCTCTTTTATCCTGGCTTGGAATGGCAATATGGCTCATCTCAAATCTGTTCCACTCTTACGGCTGCTGCGTCGAGCCAACAGTTGGCCACACACACCAACCTACCAACCCCCCTCTTCACGATGTGTTTTTCATTAATTATCGACGTGATATTGTCTCATATCCGTGTTGCTTTTTTCCCTAAAATTGAAGATATGATGCATAATAATCCAAGACCAACTATAAAAGAAAGACTTAACGCGGGTACATACAGTCTGACGTAGTCTAGAGATTCCTGGGAATATTGGGAATGAATCTGAATTTTGGGGTAAAACTTAATTAACTTTAAAAACTTAGTAATAAATAAATAAATAGATAGCCTAATATTAATAATAATATACATTAAATAACAATAATAGTATATAAATATGGGGAAAACTTATATAGAAAAAAGAAAGATAAAACTTATTAAATGATTTTTTCCCATGTTCTATACTGTAAATGTGGATGGCAATCAGATCAGAATGTATGTTGCGGTACATGAAACAATAAAGGCTTGGAAACACTGGACGTGGATAAAACACAGCATTCAACTATATAGAAGCTGTGTGGCTGGTCCAATGTTGTAAAAAAAGGCAAAAGGCAAGGGACAGGTGGCTCAATGTTAGCACTACTTGCTTAATTACTGTTCCCAGAGTAACCATTAGGGTGATGGAAATGGGCCCACAAAATGACTTAGCAAATAAGCCCACTGGACATAAATGAATCGATTTGTTTCCTCTCCCGTCCTGAGAAGTTTCTCAGTTAAGAGAAAATACAGTCACCCGGCTACCCAGTGATCCGGATGTTATTTGTGGTAATATGCAATCGATCTCATTTCAAATAAAAAGCAAACCTCAGCCCGTTCTCCATCTCACAGCATGTGTCGTTTACTAAGAATTGTCAGTTCATCATAGTTTCCTCCTATGGTAGAGAGTGAATTTGTCTGTCATTGACATCATTTCCTGTTTGTCATAGTTACATCAAGTCCACCCTTATGTAAAGGTTATGGCCGTTTCTCAATTCCAAGAACGCAAAGAATGGTCTCGTGTCCTCATGGAGACCGGTCTTGCGAGGCAGCCTTGGAAAAATGAACTTGGATGGATGCGCCGTAGTGTCTTCTGGGACTTTAAGCGGGTTTGGTACGCGCGCAAGTCTGCATTTGATGCATCCTTGGTATCAAGGACACATCTGGGTACTTTCATGCGTTCTCTGTTCTTGTGTTATGCATTCTCTGTACTTGTGTTCTTGAATATTGGAACCGGACATGGGTGGTTATTGACAACGTAGAGCGAGAACATGATTACACAAGAGCGCTGAAGAACTCATTGTGAGAAACGGCCTATATTTCTGCTCCACTTGAGGCACAAAAAAGACAAATCTAACATTATTGGCTCAACCAATGAGAATGAGTTCAGGGCAGGCCATCTGTTTGACAACCAATAGCAGATGGAGGGAATGTGTGAAACTTGTTTGGACACAATCACTATTTTTGTCTTTTTGGTTCCTCCAGCTTCATAAACTTTACATAAGTCACTTTTAAAAGTACTTTCCTGCCTCTGCAACTGAAAAAACTGTATTTAATTGCTAAAATACGTAAATATTATGCGTATATATTAATATGAATGCTTCTTCTGCCGACTTAGAAAAACTCTTAAATTTGTGACACCCACATTCTGTCATTCTTTCACACTCTTCCAACACTCCTTTTAACTTAAATCTCGGATTTTTCTAATTAAATCTAATTTCTTTGATTATTCCTTGACAGATCACCGTAGATTTCTTTACATCGTATGTATGTAAAGCAACAGAATAGGTACAGCATGCTTATGTCATGCTTTCACACCAACACTGTTATTTCTGAATAGGAATGTACATTTTCAATTCAATTTCAATTGTATAAATGCCAAATGAAATAAAAAATTGGCTATTAAAACGTATTTGAATTTTACACAAGGTGGATACCATTTACATTCAAAGTGTGTGTAAAAATCTCCAAGTCTAAGCTTTAAATATGAACTCATACAATTTTGGATCCTGTCAGATTTATTGTACAGAGAGTGCTGACTGTGTGCCTGTCATTGCATGTCAAACTTCTTTGCTTCATAGTTTGCACAAGAATTTGCAAAAGACAGAAAGATAAATAACTTTTTACTGTACATTTTCAATCTAAACTTTCTAATAAGGTTGGGTCACAACATTCATTATTATACCCTTAGTTTTTCCATAAATGAATACAGTGTACATGCTATTCTCACATGCAATGTGCCTTGGAGAAACTCTATCCACCCAAATACTTTAAGGAATTGATCTAAAGATCTGCTGTTTCGATTATCAAAACTTTCACATACAATAGCAATGAGAGCAATGATGTAACAGTAATTTCAATGTTAATGTAAATGTACGATGAATCAGTGATCGCAAACCCAACACGGATCAATTCTTACACTGAATATGCTGTGGGGCTTGGGGTTTGAGTTTAAACAAACTTCCATACTGTAAGAAATAACTTTTACCAACATCTTGGATGACTCAAAGTTAAGCATCACAGTGATAAAGTTGTTACACTGTTCAAGTTCAACTAAAGGATCGAGAACTTTTTACCTAAATATTTGTGGAGGTTTAAGTTGTGTGAATAGTACTACAGGCCAAACAATCACATTCTCTACTCGCAGTAGCACAATACCTCACTTACAGCTGTAAAGACCTCAGCTCAATTAACCCAGCTCCATTCAAAAGCGTGGTTATGAATGATTGTAATGCATTGTATTCATTCAAATAAAGCTCGTGTAATCAGACCCTTAACCATGTAATCAGCAGCTCACAAGAGAATAATGAACCATTTATAGCTCAGACTCAAAGCTCTATTTTATTAGTTTTGGGGAAAATCTGACTTTAAAATATTGACAAAAAGGTATGAAATGAGGTGAGTCAATAAATAAACCAGCTGAAAGAATAAACAGACCAAAGACAAACCGTTTAAGACTACACCTGTGTTCATTTCTCATCTGTCACAGAATTAGTTCAAATGATGAACGTTTCGTTCATTGGCTGCTTTTGTTTGAAGGAAGTTTCATTTAACGCACAATGCACGTATATCAGTAGCACATTTTGTGCTCTTTAAAAAGCAGAGGGTAGGAGAAATGTGATATATTGCACTGATTTTTTTCACACATAGGCCGAAATGGTTGTTCTTGCCATAACAATTAATATAGAAATATCTTCACTTTGAAATTATTCATAGATGTTAACTAGATTCTACTTATAGTGGACACAAAATGATCACTGTATGCATTTTACATTTGCATTTGTTTATTTAACAAACAGTTTTATTCAAAGTGACTTACAAGTAAGGGAGCACATTTATCTATAGCTTCAATACTTAAGGTGATATTTGGAGGAACGTTTCTAAAAATCTTTAAAACTGAAGACAGAAAGTGATATACATGTGGGATGGCATGAGGGTACTGCACGTCTATATTTAAAAACATAAAAGCTGTGCGATTAGTTAGTCAAAAATTTAGCACTAAAATAAACATGTTAAACAAATAAATAGTGTATGATTTATTTCAATATTCATGTGCAATTAATCGCAGATTATCGCACAAAAAGGGTGTGATAAATCACATTTTTATTTATTTATTGAAAGCCCTAGTTATAATACATAAAATGAATTAATGAAAACATTATTAAGTAATTTATTTGCTTATTTCTGTTTGTGTAAGAAACTTCTGACAAAACATATCTGATCAACTTGGCTCTCAGTGAATGCCCCTATTAATGCTTCCTAATCAATATTGTGTGACTGCTTAGAGGTGACCGAGGGCACAACAGTGCTGTTGCAATCATAAATCGCCAGCATTACCTCACATGATGTAAAAAAAGAGTCAAATGAAGTGATATTTAATATAAAGAGATCTTTTCCTACAGCACTAATTAGGTTTAATAAACGAACAATTTCCAAATTTGTTCCAAATATAAGGCACAAGGAAAATTGATATAGTTATATATAGTATATATATAGTATATTATTTGTTGATCTAAGGAAACAGTGATCTAATAACAGTGACCTTGGTTACTTGGAATGACCTGACCTACTCAAAAGTTGCGAAAAACACATAATTGATTTAGTTAAATTACAATTAGTCTTAAATGGTACAATATTTTTTTTATTACAATTATTTGAGGTCACAGAATAAAGCCAGTGACAGTATTTTGTTGTTCACCCACAAAGCTGCAGCTAACAAAGTGTTGACAAACCAAAGGGCACTTTTTGAGACATTAGCAAATTAGGTAATTAACATTATCTTTGTTCTAAAAGGTGAGAAGGATATTATCTATTACTGCAGAACGCATACTTATTCAAGTTTGACCAGCTATTATTACTAATATTATGATCAATTTAGCAAATCTATCACTAAGAAATAAAACAAGGCCATCATTTAGAACTTTTTGCCCATCTCATACTGCGGTCAAAATAATTGTATTTTCAATAAATCTGATAATATTGATTTGATCAGTATGTATAACATCAATGGCTGGGTGACCTGCTAACTCTGCTACGATTAAAATGAGAATACTGAAGGTCTGATCGCTGCAACAGACACTTGCAGCAGACTCATTAATGTACTAAGTACAGAATAATAGCTAGAAAAAGATGCCTCTAGAGACGTTTAAGTGATATCACTCATATGTCAGGTAATGGGGGATTAACAAACAGTAAATGGAGAGAATGGTTTGAAAACGTTAAGCTTTTTTCCTACAAATCCCTAAATATCTAAATCAAAAAATACTTCTGCGGAAATTGTTTTCATGCTGCAATAACAATGTGGTTTTCAACGAGGCAAATAACAATTCTGCTATCCTAATTTATGCTGGTTCAATACAAAAATGTACTCTGACTTGCTCAAAACTTTAAAAAGAGTATCTACTGTGGATTAAAACGTTATAGTTAACTGACAAATGTATTTATTTACGCATATTTAGGTCGCAAGGCCTCTAATGGTAATGTCATGTGAAGCTGTTTGAAATGAGAGCTCGTGCCTCCTCCCCGGAGACAAGCACGCGACTAATTGGTCCTCCCCTACTGAATGACGAGCTATAACAGACAGTCCTGCAGTGAACAACAGCTTCAAACAATATATACATTTACTCTTTATACCTCCCGAACCTGGAAAACAGCACACATGTGACAATTATATCAAATTTGTATTTTACTAAAGTATACCTTATAACACAATTTAAATGTTTCATTTGTAATCTATTTTACAGTCGCCGTACAAATTTGGACATAAACCTGGAACAGTTATAAAATAAACTTACAACAAATGTTAAATACTGTGGGAGGCATTTGCTAAATCCTGCCACAGAACAGCTGAAGCCTCCAACAGGAGAAAAATTCACTGTGAGGTTGCTTCGCAACGTCACGCAGGCAGATATCGAGTAATTCAGGTAATGCGGACTCCAACGTAACATCTCGCCCTAGACACGCACGCACGCAGCGCACCACGCTCACACTTACACACACACACACACACACACACACACACACAACTATCTGACGCTTTCGTCCCCCCCCCCCTTCTCTCTCTCTCCCTCTCACACACATGCAAGTGCTAACGAACAGACTCACGCACGAGATCCAGTGCGCGCAAATCCCGACAATAATTTACATTTTCAGACATCGCGCAGCCAGACTTTGCCGAACGACGTCTCTTGCATTTGCATGGCTCAAAGTTAAACGCGCGTCAAAACTTCTCCAACTCTTGCCGTCACGGTGACAAGTTAATGGCTGGCAATCGCACAAACAGTGCGTTCATGAGGGCAGCGCGCGGTCGCTCGTGGACTGCAGCAGTAAATGCTTGCGCGCTCTCCGCGGCGCTCCAGCGGGGACATCAGCCTGATAACATCCTCTCGGCGAACAATGAAGCGTTCATTTCTCCCTAATCCCACCCCGATGAGTTGCACAAACCATCACAAACCCCGAGCGACCGAACAGCAAATAATCAATACGGCGACAACCCCTTACATATATTATAGTTGTAACATTTTGACATAGGTGCGTTATAGGAGGCTAAATCACAGGTGCGCCGCTGCTGGCAGAGCAAAAGTTGCACTCTTATAACATAACGCTCATCAACTACAATACCACCTGTCGTTGCATGCTGGAGCAACTATCATAAACGTCATCGGTATCAAAGCCGACATCATTTTACTATCAAATATTTCCCGAGTGTTAAGTTTCAACTGTCCGTCACACTACTGATAAATGACTATAATTTGTATAATGTGACCATTTAAGCGCGGAATTTGACATATCTGATGGAATCGGATACTTGCTTCATAAAGAATCGAAGGAATATTACTTCCTGTGAAGCACGTTAATGTTTCCATATAAGAAAAATATACAAAGAACATCTAAAGGTACGAGTCGATAATATCCAGTCGCTAAAAAATGTAATTTCATTTGACGTTAGAGCGGCACAAAAATACCTTTTGTCTAGACTCAATGATCTGAAACCTCGGTCTCTGCGGTGCCAGAATACGGTCTGCAGCAGCGCGATTGAGAACGTACAGCAGAATCATTCTCCCGTTCTCCCAGCCGACAAGACCATTAGGAAGATGACATCCCAACTTTGAGCAGACTTCAACAAAGTATGATCCCCCCTTTCAATGTATCTGCATATTTGCAAACACAAGCCCCTTTTTTATTCGCACCTACCAAGGCAGATCAGAGCGGAGGGGAGGGCTTCCACTGTCCGAGCGCCCCTTCTCCAAGCCTGTCGTAGAGATTGATGTCAAAAAGAAGGAAGAAAAACCTTATTCTACACTTCCAGAAACCATGTAGCCTTCGACCGAGACGAGCGCGCGAGAAAGCGAATAGTAAATTATTGCTAAACGTACTTTCTGGGAAGCTGAGCGTGTGGGCTCACCAACCTTTCGATTCTCGCAATCCCACCTCTACATCCAGAAGAACATGCAAACACATTTCATAGATTTTTGGAGCCTCGCGTAAAAACCGAACTGGACTTTCCGCGCCGCCGCGACGGAGAAAACACAGATAAACAAAGACGTTTTGAGTTACGCAACGTTTCTTTTCGTGGGTGTTAACATGTTGAATCGTAACGTGTAACGTATTTATATGGCGCGTGAAACATTACAGGGTTATGCTTAGGGGTGATGTTTGTGTCTGCTTAGTCTCCCTATACACTGTGCAGCCTGTGATTTTTCCTCTATGAGCCAAAGTTGATATGTCGTCATATCTCTTTAAGACTGAACTTCCCTCCGACACATTCATATTTACCATCAAACAATGTCAGAGGAATGCACGTGGTGACGGCATGACTGTAACCACAACGTTTTTTTGCAATATTAAAATAAAAATTGATTTCACTAATAAATATTGAAAATATTTTTTTTAGGGTTCTATAATGTGTCCGATTTTTGTTTGGAAAACATAATGACGTATTAATAAATATGATAATAATAGGCTTATATGCCCTAGTCTTTAAAGCGCTGGCCAAATTCTAAAGCACCATAACGCAATTACATCATACGGGCTGCCATTTTAATTTTAGGGATTAAATATAAATGTGGGAAACACGTTTCCATTTTAATAAGTTATAAGGAGTGCGCGCCTTTTAAATGTCAATACACATTTATGACGCAGTGATTGTTTTACGTCGGTAACCCTGTGAATAGTGCAGTCTGTTCTTGTAAACAGCGGTCAGATGCGGTCGTCCGGCTCCCGGTTTAGCCGAGTCCACTCCGCTTCTTCTGAACGTCCTGTCTGCTGGCAGGCGGCCAACCGAAGTGTGTGGAAATGACACCGCCAGGGCGGCAGAGATTTTCCTTCATTTCTCTCCTTCCCGATCGCAGACGGGCTGACATTGGCTAGAAAGTGGAGCAGCTCGTCAGGGACAATCAATGCGAATCGATCGAGCCGCGCGGGTTTGAGGCTCCGAGCTGGAAAATAACGCGCGCGAGCGAGAGAGCGAGTGGGGAGGGGACGCGCTACCAATACTCGCACACACAAATATCGCCTTTACTAAACCTTTATTTCTTGCGAGGCGCATCCAAGACAGTTTATTGATTAGACGTTTTACTCCTGACGCAAGGATATTTAATCATATTCGACAACACTGGAGCGTAATGTTTTTCCTCACCTGTCAAACTTATCCAAGCGCAACGTATAGGCTTTGAATGTAGTAGCACATTGAAGTTATTTCTAATATTTCAATAATATATGTATTGTCCTGTAGGGTTGGACCACTTGTGAAAATGCTTCTTTTTCACAGTTCTTTTAATTCAATATCATTTTAAATGGAAATTATATTTTCAGCCCAACAACTGAATAAAAATGTCAATTTGAAACATGAATTTCATTATAAAATTAGGATTTTACAATATGTTTTCAATAGCTGTCAATTCTCTTCGATAAACCTCTTTCCTCGTAAAAATGTCTGTGCGAAACATTCCGGGTATATAAATTAGTCTTCATTTCTGTTTTGTTGTTTGCTTTTAAATGTGTTTTTTTATTTTCGTTAACACAGTATGTTGATACTGTAAGTGTTCTAAAAAGTTTGGGATAAAATGCATAGTATTGATTGATAAATACAGACATACTCCTTTCTGGGAAACCACACCACTTCAAAAAGACACAAGTGCGTCTGGCTAATTTTAGCATCTTTTGTAATTCGTTCCGTCTACGTAATTCATAATATCTAAAAGCATTCTAGTCAGATGCAATAAAAGGAAGAGTCAGCATTGTATCATTTAGACGTCAGAATGTCAGGAGCAGTGTCAAAGTTGAGTTCAATTATGAAAGTACTATATGCTTGAAAATGTCAAAGGCAGCATTCAGACAATACAGATTCTTTTACAGTGCTATCGCATGCATGTAGCCAGAATAATTAATGTAGTCTTTATGTCTTTTGGTAACATTTAAACCTTCCTGTAAAGTAAGAGTGTGGTAATGCCATAGCAACTCTAATGGTGATGCCATGGTAACGCTGCCAAAAACACGTTGGTAAATCTTTGCCAAAAAAGAAGCGAAAGAAAACACTGGTAAATCCATAGTGATTACATGGGAACTGGTTGGCAGTACTGTTAATCCAAGGCAATAAATCAATCTGGTTTAGAAATACTAAAATGCAGAAAATATTATAGTAACGTGAGAATGTTGTAGCCTACAGCTGTTACATAGTGTAACATTCACAACACTAAAATGTTCATGTTTTAAAATATCTTGATCTTCCAATGAAACAATCTGTTACTAAGCAAAACGTTTTTGCCCACTAATACATTATTAGGCTCCATATAAAACATCAACTACTCGGTTCAGAATAATATATATAGCACGCACACAGGCCACTGGATTCTTATCCAGGTTTGCGTTGCGTTACACGGGGTTGTCTAAGTTTAACAATTAGCTTTTGTTTCATCGCTGACATATTTTTGTAGTCGTGGGCTGACACGCACGGGTTTCGTCAGAGAGATAAGCGCACAATGGACGCATCCAGTCCCTCACTGACGGGCTGGCGTGAATAAATTGGACACGCATTGCTTCGTAATCCCCTGAGTGTCTCTATGGCTCTGGCAAAGTGCCTGGCCTCACCGTATCTTACATTAAGCAGACGTCAATCCGTTTGTCCTTCTTTCGCTTTTGAAAATCACTTCCATGTCGAAGTGCCTGACCGCTTACTGGGCCCGGCCTACGTCAATTCTCCTGTCCTCCAAAAACGCGTCTAAGGGGGGGAGGTATTAGCCAATGGTCCGGCACTGGTTCCTGCAGTGATTCTGGTTGTAACCATAGTTTGCACAAACTACCAAAAGCTCAGTTCAGCAATAAATATGATTTGAAACGCACTCGTGTCTCCACCTGGCCTATCCAAACCCATGATGTCATTCCTTCTCCAGAATCCCAAACTCTACATTCACAAACAGGCATGACCAACAATTAGTCACATTCAGAACATGTTCTGTTACACAGTTATAATCGATCCCTCAGCCTGTCGAATTGTCAGTAAACTTTACGACCTCCTGGAGGAGGGGCAGGTTCAGGACTTCTGGAATGTGAAGACCCTTGTTTGAGCAACAGTTGTGAAGCAACGTCAGAAACGAGCACATCTAGCCAATCATCGAATGACTCTCATCTTACTCAAACCTGTTGCTCTTATGAAAGAATTGTGGTGGTGGTTAAAGGTGGTGACAGCTGATGAACTCATGATGGGATGACCAACGAAAATAGTTATTTTTGCCTCCTCTGTCAGTCACAGATAAAACATGGTCATAAGCAGACAGACACAAAACGAAGCTTGGGCCAAATACTTAAATCTTCACAACTTTAGATCCAAAGCATGAGACTGGCCCTGAGGCTTCGTGGCTTTCCAATCTTGACCTCAGATGATTCTCAAGAACTGTGGATGAGAAACTGACGTTGGATGAATTTGATAAAGATCATGCAGGTGTTTGGAGATTTACACCAGTACATATTTTTTATACTTAACAACATTTGCATTTCCTGATGAAAGACTGAGTGCCAACAATGCAATGAAAGAATACTGTTAGACTTTGGTTATGTGTAAATGAAACGCCACAGAGGTGCTTCACCACTCTTATGACACACAGCTTGTTACTCAACGCAAAACCATGTTTGCAGAGTTAAGGCGGCTAAATGATTAAGCAGAAGAGCGAAGAAACCAGTCAAAATTAAGCAAATACATGATAGAAAGGAGACAGAATTGCGTTGTGATATTATCCCTATCATATTGCTGAACTTTATATCAATATAAGTTGGTTAAAGATTAGTAACATTTTACATTAAAGATCCATTTGTTAACTCCATTAGTTAGCATGAGTTAACAATCAGCAATACTTACTACAACATATATTAGCCTTAGCTAATTTCAACATTTACTAAAATATACAGTATTTAAAAACCGAAAGTTGTGTCTGTAAATACGAAGAAATCACATGATATAACAATGAACAACTAAAAAAATTCTTAAAAATTAAAACAAAACCTAGATTCCCTAAATGACTAATAAAGGAGAAATGTGTGAAAAACGCACGATTAAAATAGATTGTTTGGATATTAAAATCACTAAATGAATAGATTATAATTCTGATAGCTGATACCCTTTGATGCACCATTTATCAGTTGTAATCTGATATACTTCGTTGAGTGCCTCTGTGATCAAGCCTGAGTATGTACAAAAGTTTACTGTTTTTTTCATATGTGGATGCAGCTTGAAACCTCTTTTTGGTGGTCGATGTATAATGTAGAGTTTGTATAATTTGAGTCACGTTGTTGACTGCATCTTGAAGTGACCAAGTGAGAAACACATTGTTTCTGGTGCACAGGATGTAACTGAGCTGGCTGAAAGTTGAAATGCGGAAGAGTTTGTGCATATAGTCAATTGTGAGAACTTTGTGGCTATACACAGACAATTACGCATTTCTATTGGTCAAAAGCCTTTTGATACGTTTAATCTTTTAAAAACACAGTGACATTAATACGATGACTCAATTTACAGCTGTGTGTTGAATGTGAAGTGTTTATCACCATTGTGTCAAAATCTTCAGACTTACCGTTAAGAGCACGCTTATATAAGTAACTTCAGCTTTCTCGTTTTAGAAAACCCACTTTAGTTCATTGTAAATAGACAAAATTGTGTCTGAGCACAGGTTAGATACCGATATGTGTCCTGTGAGTAACTGCAAAATGGAAATACCAAGTTCCCTGTCTGGCTGAAAGAAAGAAAGAGAGCGAGCTCTGGTAGAGAGCAGCAATGCGTGACACAGGAGAGGCCGTGGTGGGTGTGCTCGCCCCGAGGCTACGGCCACACTCAGATCTTTGTTGCTTTCTCTCTGCATGAGACTAGGCACAGACTTTTCTGAGAAAGAGAGACGGGTATTAATTTAACACTGCTTACTGGTTCCAGTTCCAGCATACACGACCAGCACTGCAGGACTACTCAAGAAAACTGTCTGAAAAATGGCAGAGACAAAGAGCAGAAGATGGGAGATGTCCGGTTGTGCAGACATTCAGGAATGTTTGCGAGCTGTGTGAGTTTTCCACACAAACACCGCAGTGCCGCTCTCTCTTCTTTGCCCCAGGGCACAAACACACCTCCTGGAGCTCACTCTACTCCATCTATTCAGCTCCAACACTGCCTCATTACAAGAAACTTCTCATCAGTCTGGATGTTCTGTTTCACCAATGCATCATGCAATGTCTGAAATGCTTGAACGGTCAAATTTTACAGTTATGTGCCAAATAAATCTCTTAATAAACATTGAGTACAAAAGTATCTGTAAATAACGCACAAATGACAAAACACTTAAAACTCTTTGCTAGAATACGAACTAAATACTAGAATACTAAACAATATTAAAATATTTCAATACTTTTTTATGTTAAATGACAAATAACAGGTCCTAAAAGTCTGTTACCATGGACTGTGATGTCTTACAATTTAAAACAGCTTCACCAGAAAAATTAAACCTTTAATCAGAAATTGGAAATTCAATGCAAATGTCAACCTTATATTGAAAAAGTCAAGTTTTACCAAAGATTTGTACTGTAATGATAGGTCAGATATCAATATTTGGTGGTTTACCCATGTCTCTTAAAGTTTTTAAAGCATATTTTTCTATAGTTAGGTACGTGAATGGACCTCATCTATGTCTAAAAGGTACATAGCTTAGGGGTACTGAAGGTACTGCCCAGTGACAAGCTATGGGTACAAATTGTGTACATGTTTGACAGCTACACTGTCACTACCGTGTCTACACTAAATCCATTATAAACTCATAACTGTAAGCCTAAAATAGAATATAACACAATTTATTGTTAGATAACAGATGAAAAAGTATTCACACATTTCCCCCCTTATATTTTAAATATTATTTGAGTCCCGTCAGTTATCATTTTGCCCCAAGCTCTGTTTTATTTCTATGATCCTCCCATCATCTGTTCTTTTTATCTAAATTGCACCGCGTTTAGTATATCTCACGTGTCACTCCAGCTCCATTGCTCTAGACTGCTTTTGCCTCCTATTCCCCCATCCAAGGTGTTGGATTATGGGGCATACCTGGACTCTTCCTCTGCATTCAAAAACATATGGATGTCTGTGAAAAGCTGCCCCTGACAGGATGACAGCAAAGGGGTTGTGCTATCTCTATGCTTCTGACCCAGTACCAGAAGAGAAAGAGAGAGAGACCGCATAGCACCATCTAAACCCTGCTGCACAGAGATCCATCTAAATGTTGGCAGGCAGCAGAGACTTAGAGGAGGGGGGCTCATAGGTCTTAACCCTCAAGGCCAAATGACTAGGACTGTCATCATAGGAACAGGTGTGGCCTAATACTCATGTTTACACTGGAGATGCTGATGGGACAGATCCGCTAGGGTACCATGTAAATATGTTGGGCTCGGTCAGTTCTGTCAGGGATTTCAAAATGCAAAACAACAGGCTTACAGCGCATGTTTGAGTATTACTCGACAAATGATTATGATGCAAAGAACAAATGCTTAATGATGTATGAAAGGCAGAATCTAGTGTTTCAAAGTTATTTAGAGCAAGAACGTGAGGGACATCCTACAATGATAGATCACCATCTAGTGGTCATTTGGCTAAATTATGGACATAACAGTTCAGTTAAAGGAGCAGCGTGTCATTTTTTGTTTTCTAGTATTCCAGTGTAATATGGAGAGACAAACGTATGTAAGATAAATGTCAGCGAACAATGTAAACACTGGCGGACATCTTATCAGTGAAATGTTTGCTTGAGAACCCTGCGAAGTCCAACACAGCTACACTAGCTCAACCAATGGCATGATGTTTGGACAAGACTATAATATTTCTGTGACCAGCGCCAAATTATGAGAATGGTTTGGAAGACTGTTTTAAAACAAAACTATCTGCTTTTCCTTTAGCTTATGCATAAATGTGCATTCATATACATCACTCAATGGATGGTATAAAATATCTTTTAAACAACAGAGGCACAATTTTCCAAATTTATATTATGTTTTACTAAAGAAATATGTTATACCAATGACATTTACATTTGCATTTAGACATTTAGCAGACGCTTTTATCCAAAGCAACTTACAAAGTTTAGGAGCAATAAGCGATATGTCATACAGGAGCCATAATACATTAAGTGCCAATACAAAGTTACTGGTTTCAACAAAAGCTAGACCAGTACCTGTTGAGATAAAGGGTTAGTGTTTTTTTTCTTTGACATGAATATTACTGCTTTATTACGTGTCTTAAAGGAACAGTTAATCCTAAAATGAGAATTCTGTCATCCCTTACTCACCCTCATGTTGTTCCAAACCTGTATACATTTCTTGTTCTGCTGAACACAAGGAAGACATTTGGAAGTATGTCAGTTACCAAACAGATCCCAGCCCCCATTTACTGCCATAGTAATGAAAATATGGGATATAAATGAAATACTATGGGAGTCAAGGGGAGGGGTCCGCTTGGTTACTGACATACATTCTTCAATATATATCCCTTTGTGTCACACAGAACAAAGAAACGTATAGTGGTTTGGAACAATCTGAGGGTGAGTTAATGATGAGAGAATTTTCTTTATTCGGTGAACTGTCCCTTTAAGCATTACGTTCTTTACCGAGTTTGTGCGTAAGTATACACTGACCTCTATCGGATTCGCGAAGTATTGCAAAGCCGACGAACCGCAAAACTGCTCAAAAAATAAAAATTGGAAAAGAAACCTAAACTGTAGAAATTACTAAAAGGTAAAACAAATGACGCTTTTTTGAAGGAATAGTTCACACAGTATAAAGATGTGTTACTTACCCTCATTGCCATGCAGGTTCATGACTTTAATCCACTTACCAAACCAAGGTATTTAGAAAAATGTCCCGTTGCTCTGCGGGACACCATTGCAAGTAGAGTACAAATTTTGTGGCCACTAACTAGTTAAGGCCCCTAAAGTTAAGCTTCTTTATAACGTTTCTCTGTTGTAAACAATCGCGCGAGCTCATTGTTGTTGCGCATGCGTCAGTTCACGTGAACTTGACCTCTCGTGATGGCGCGTTTGTCGATAGACATGTTCAAAGTTTAAAATATAAATCTCCTCGTTTTGTTAAAAAAAAGCATTGATTGGCATACGTGAGTCTTGTGAATTACTTGTATGGGCCTCTTCGCAATTTATGTACTTTCATGAAAGTAAATTGCAAGTTTTGACATTTTTATTTAAGCATCGTTATTGTGGTATGTATATGGTATTTTGTAGGAAATTGTGGTTGCCATGGTAATACGCGTATAAAATCTATTTAAACACCGATCTCTTCTTAAAATATGTATAGGTCTACTTCGCATGCCATTAGTCCATTAATAAATAACACGTTTTAAATAACAATAGCTGAATCATGCCGAATGCAGCAAAAAAAAAAGACAAACCTGAGTTGCATATCAATTATCGATCAAACATGGCGTTCTCGGGAAAGCCCTTCACCTCCACCTGATGGCAGCATCACGCAGCCCCTTCGCACGGGTGCGTGGGAGTTCCCCGCTTCGCCATGTCGGGGTGGTGCAACGCGCTGAAAGGATCTCCCTAGATCTCTCTCTCTCCTCTTTCTCTCTACCGCCCTCGTCCCATCAGCTCCATCCTCCCCCTCACGACAGTCGGAGTCTCAGCAGCAGCAGCATCCTCCACCCTCTCTAGGCATCAGCATCTTCCCCAGCGCCGGCGGTGAGACACGGAGGAGACGCATCCGAGTGATGCCACTGCACCAACCGCATCTCGCCACCGCGAAAACACGCCGAGAATAAAGCGCATCTTCTGCGAGGAGGGAGAAACACGTTCGCCTGGAGACATCCACTGCCCATGAAGATGTCTAACGCTGACATGGTCTTGAACTCCACCGATCGGATAGTGAAATGTAGGTGTAGATGTTTTTTTTTCTTCCTGCTTCATATTTTAACACGTATTGCATATTAAATACAAACATCTCGTCCGCACATGAAGCTAATTAGTGGAAAGTCGTATCTTTCATATTTAATGTGATGTTAAACATGGCTGTTTTCAGCATTTTTATGATCATCAATTTCTGATGCTGTCGCGTTTGATCGTGTAATTTGTTCTCTGGGATATAGTGATGTTAATTGAGTCCGCGAGCAGGCAGGGGGAGATGCGTTAAGTAAGGCAGATCCAGAGGAGGCGGTGATGCAGCAGGATTTGGTGGCATCACGCATCCTTCCTGCATCGGGCTTTTCAATAGGCAATACGGCTTTCTGTTCGTATGTAACTGCAACGATCTGTTTGCTTCAAAGGGGGAAGCCTTCAGTATGTAGGTAAATCATTTGAGCTTCGAACTGTCACGCCCCCGTTGCGTCCAATTGATTTGCTTACATTTATTGGTCACGTAGCCTACATTAATATTCACATGTACTCAGCAACAGCGGAGCTGCAATGAGATCTTATAGATTCTTATTAGAAAGATGATACATCTAAACAACAATGTACTTAGATTTGCGAGAAAGAGATCATATATATTTCCAACGAAAAACTCCCAATGTTTAATATGATATATTATTTAATGTAAACATTTTACAGAGCATTGGATAAGGCTACATGTACATACTTTTAGTAGTCTGTTGGCTTTCATCACTTTTCTTGCATCCATGTGGACTGATACTTTCGTCTGTTGGCCGAAACTCTGTGTCTTCCAGAAATAACATCAAGTTATGGAGGCAACATGTATATCATGACTTAAATTAACATGTTTTAGATTTGTATTGCGTTGCACATTAGTGGTTCAGCCAAACCAAAATCATCTCTGTTGTCATGTGACCTCAACATCGATGTTATTTTTCAGTCTTCACATAAATTGACACTCCAGTTTTGTTGAGTGCTTTGAATGGCAAAAACACTAAGATGGATTAAAACAATCTCTCCGTTTGTATGCTAATGGACCTACATTTAAATATGTATTTGTTTTTAAAATGTTTTATTCGGTGGTTTCAACCAATAGTTTTTGCTTATATCTTGTATTTAGGCACTGTGTGGATATCCTCATGTCTACACATGACCTCTCGGACTGTGTTTATTAGTTAGTAGCTTTTGAATCTGCTTTATAAGGGATACTTCACCCAGAAATGGAAATTCTGTCATCATTTACTCACATTAGAGTTGTTCCAAATCTGGAAATATTTCTTTGTTCTGTTGAACACAGAGAAAGATATTTGGAAGAATGCTTAAAACCAAACAGATCTTGCCCCCCCTCATTGACTCCCATAGCATGAAAATGACTTAAAAAAATTGTTCCGTGGAACACAAAAGAAGATATTTTGAAGAATGTAGGACAGCAAACAGTTCTGGGGCACTTTGACTACCATTTTACTTTTTCCTACTATGGTAGTCAATGGGGGGGGGGATCTGTCTGGTTATAAGCAATCTTTCTCATATCTTTCTCTGTGTTTATCAGAATAAAGAAATGTATACCAACTCGAACTCAAGGTGAGTAAATTATGACAGAATTTTCATTTTTGGGTGAAGTATCCCTTTAAATGCAGTTGGATATTATGGCAGGGACCATCATAACTCAGACTAAAAGTCGTCTGACCTCCCTAAAAGTTAAGCTTGCATTAGTCACTGCCACACTTAATGAGTCACAGACCCCCCACCCACCCACGCACGCACCCGCTACCCCATATTTACCCAGCAGAACTCCGAACTTCGATCCAGCTCATTTAACACGTTGTAAATCAGTGTAATGTTATTCTGTGAACCAACCCGACTCCCAGCTCACCCCTGTGCTTAGCAGCCCGTCTCCCCTCCCCCCTTATGTATAATTGAAGGCTTTTATCATCATTAACAAAATGCTTCGATAAATAACCACGTCTGAAAATCTCAGTGATGAGGTTAGCTGAGCATTTGTATTTAGCAGCGTGAAGCTCTCAATACGAGCAACCAACAAAGAATTCGTCTCTGCATAGCATCCCCACTGCAGCAAAGCAGAATTTCCTAAAACAGTGCATGTGCTGTACTGTACAGAGTCTCATTTACTAAGTGCAAGAAGAGTTAGTCTTTTCATTTCTGCACTGACATAATGGATTTTATGGCGCTTTCCATTTAGTGTTTTGATATGCTGCTCTATGGCCTGGTCTCGTGGGAGCTGTACTGTGCATCATTCTTTGTATGCCAAATCATTATATTGTACCCTCAGTGCAAACATTCCCCAGACTCATTTCCAGCTCGCTAATGAATCTGTCTTAATATTCCTGTTGTTGCATGAAGGCGTTGTAACAGATGATAAATACAAGTTCCAGTGCAAATGTGCACTCTGAAAAACATTTACAGATTTGCAATGTCATTTTAATAGTCCTATAGGCGAGCACTAGTTCTCTGTTTGAATGTCCACCCTGAGAGTGAATGAGTCACACGCCGTCTTTTTTATTCAAATGAAGTAAATTTGAACAACAAATTAATCGAAATAAATGTCTTGGAATAAGATGCATTTATGGGACCAATTTTGGGAAGGATCTTTGGACAGAAATGCAATATAATATACATAACTATGTCTTCAGAGGTGTGTAGAGTCCTTACATAACGAAGCGTTATGTTTTTATTACCTTAGCATGAGATATTTCAGACCACACCATGGGTCCCCTTACATAGAATTCACCATGTTGTTTCTACAGTATAACGGACAAACTGCTCTACAGAGCGCGTTTCATAAATACACTATCTCCTTCGGGAAAGAACCGAAAACGTGATGACATTTGTGTGAGCCGTTGGTCACATCTAGATGCCGCTCAATTTCATACACTGGACCTTTAAAATAAGAATAAAGTAGCCAAAGTGTCTACACTTGCATTATATCTATGCATTTAGTATATTCACTTATCCAAAGCAACTTAAAGTGCATTGAAGATTTTATCAGTTAGTGTATCCCCAGGGAATCGAACCTTTGACTTTTCTGTTGCTAGTATCATGCATTGATCTAAAGATACTTGGTTTCTGTTTACAAAGACAACTGTTGTTATGTCCAGCCCTCTGAATATTGGTGGGCGTCTCGCTGTCTGATGCCACTAGTCCATCCTCTGTTCTGGATTGCCTACATGCCAGGCTTAGAGCGGCCTACTTTAGCGAGTCCAATTCTAGGACATTAACTGTGTTAGTCCTGATGGGGTTTGGGATGCCACAAGAGGCTCAAGAGGTACTGTCAGGATAAAAACGGGACATTCAGAAAGGTGAGTCACCTAGCAGAGTAGTTCTGTGTTTCATGTAGAACAAGATTAATGTAATGTTACTTCATTGTCGTGCATATTGACATATTTCCAAAATACAAAAGGATTGTTGACAGGTCGTAACTAGGGCTAATCACGTTTAATCGCTTCCAGAATAAAAGTTTGTGTTTACTTCATATATGTCTGTGTACTGCGGATTTTAATTTTGCATTTATAAAAACAAACACATAGATGTATATATTCATATAACATAAATCATTTGTACATATAAATGAATACATGTATGTAGTATGGGTTTATAAATGCAAAATTAATATGCACAGTACACAGACGTATATTATATAAACACAGACTTTTATTCTCGATGCGATTAATCATTTGACATCCCTAGCCGTGACAAGCATTGCTAATTTAGATTTATTTTTGTGGCCAAGGTTTGTGACAGCTTACTCTGAAAATCATTGCATAGCAACGTGTCCAGTGTTGTTAAACATCCAAATGCAATAAGATAACTGGTGTAAGACACCCAAGTAATGATGCTCAGGTAGTGTGGGTAGATACAGGGCATTGCTTTATGGTTGCTAAGGAGTTTTAAATGTTCTTAGCGTGTTACTAGCTTGTTTAAAGTGGTTGCCAACTGGCCTTATTCCTAAGAGCCTACCCCCAAGTCTCAATGGTATTATTATCCCTGAGATATATCTTGAAGGGATAGTTTACCCAAAATGAAATTTCAGTAACCTTTTATACATGTAAATGACTCTTTTTTTTGTACAACTCAAAAGAAGACATTTTAAGAAATATTTCCGTCCATACATGTACAATGGAAGTCAATAGAGACCTGTTGCCAACATTCTTTAAAATATCACAGTCACTTAAGCACAGTCAAACAGAATTGGAATGATATGAGGGTGATTAATGAAAGAATTATCAATTTTCTTCAACATTGAGCAATAGAAATAACTTATCCTGTCTTTAAAAAAAACAAATTATGATATTCCAGACCAGACTGATAAATGTAATGAGTGTAAGTGATGCAGAAAAAACTCTCAGCAGACACTGAAAGCTGTCTGGTTTTAAACAAATGGTCCATCATTTTAACGGCAGGTTTCATCGTTGCTTGATACAAGTATTTTCTTCCTGTGCTGCTGAAATTTCCCATACTCATATACATTTTTAATGCGTTAATATGCTTATGTTTTCCTTTTGAATGAATCCTGTAGTCCTGTTGTTTGAGAAAGTGCTAAAAGTTCACCCAAAAAGGAAAATTCTGTCATCATTTATTCACCCTAGAGTTGTTCCAAATCGCTAAACATTTTGTGGTTCAGTTCTTAGCCACCATTGCCTACCATAGTAGGAATTACAATGGTAGTCAAAGGTGAATGGTTTGCTTTCCTACATTTTTCAAAATATCTTCTTTTGTGTTCAATAGAACAAACGATCCATGCATATCTGGAACAACGTGAATGAGTAAATGAACACAGAATTTAAATTTTGGGGTAAAATGTCCCTTTAAGACTAAATGTGACCATAATCTATTAAGTAGAACACAAAGTCGAAACAGAGCGAACATGCATCCATTCAGAGCTGGTGGTCCAGAGCAAGTACACAGAGGTAAATGTGAATGCGTAGTAATTACTGACAGCATTAAGAGAGATAGAGCCGCATGCCTGAGATCTACACATATTGGCTTTGCATAGTAGTGTGGGTGAATTATTTAAGCATTGGTTTGCAGCGCTGTTTCGGTTCACATGGCTGTCTTACATAACAACACTTCCCTCAGGACTAGCGATGAGATGGAGAAGAGGAGAGGGGAGCAGAAAATAATGAAGGAATGTGTGAGCATAGTCTTGGAGGAGAGAGAATGAAAAGGTAACAGGTGGGTGAGGAGAGGAGGATAGAGTGCAAAGGACGGATAAAGACGTTTCCATGGAGAAAGATGGTCAGAGGCCCAACTTGCCGATAATTGCTCAGGGAAGACATGTTAGCAAGAGAGAGAGACATGCATGAGAAAGCTTGTTTATTGCACGAGTACATGACATAGCCGTTTTCGTTTTTTAAGAGATAGTTTTTAATGTTTTTGATTATGGAAATGTGTGCATCCTTGCCATCTCTCCCCACCACACCTTTCTCTCTGGATCCACACCTCCATACCCGCCTTAGCCAAGCCCCTGCCCCCCATTTTCATACCAGTCGACTCGACACAGACTCCATCTCCTTCATCTCTCCCTTCTCCGGCATATTGGCTTTTCATGCATGGGTTGTGCTCAGGCGTGCAAGCTGCCACACTAGCACAGCTCGTGAACACATAAGGGCTCAGCGCAATCCAAGTCTGTTCATGTTTCGTGGACGCCTTTTCGACACAGGCAGTGTTTTAAGTCGAGTCAGATAAGGCCCAATTCCGCAAACAACCGCAGCAATCGGACACGTCAACATCGGAACCCGAGAGCGTTAAGATGAATCGCGAGTCAGAATGTTTAAAGCGAGTCGTAGCCGCGTGGCTTCCCGTCGCGCAGTTGATCCTGCTTGCGTAAATGTGGTAGACACTGTGAAGGCTGTTACATAATCCAGATTCTTCAGTTATTAATAACGTGCTGTCAACCACTTTCCTATGTTCTTTAAACAAGCCTCACAGTTTCATGCCACCACTGAAATACCTTAATGTGAATATAAATAAAAGATCTGGTGTGTCATTTTATCAGCTTGTCATATGGTGACAGCAATGTTTTTATTCTGCAGTACGGTGGATGTCAGGCCCAAAACATGGACAATTAGTAATGGTGGAAAGTAAATAATCTGATCATATTGTATCACTAAATAGAGTCAAAGTAAATATTGTAACAGATTCATGAATGGAATGACTAATGGGAGCTCACAGCTCACTGCTAGATAATGTGGGTATGAATCATTTGCCAAGATTTTTCAATGCTGAATGATGCCATCAAAATCTTTACATCATCAACACATATGCTCTGCTTCAAAACCTAGTGTGCTGCCTATGGAGGGAGCATTTAAAGGCATTGCAGGTGACATACTGACTAGAAGACTAGTTCCAAAATGTATCTTAATTATGCTGCCTCGTAAGATACTTGTGTTAGACAAGATCTAAGACAGCCCTGCATTTCTTCTTCAAGCATAAATCATATCTACAATGCATTACAGTGAGCTAACTGAAAAATGATATACTAAAAAAACACTTCATTTAATACTATCTATAATACTATTTATAAAAAATAGTTGTGTAATATAAACTTTTTTAAACCCCATATTTTTTATTTTATATCCATTTTTATGCTTATGAGAATAGTAAGCAGTTTGCATAGCAATGGTAAACTCAAAATCAGTTTCCTGAGGCCATTGACCTGCTTGTGTCATTATCAAGATTTGATGCGTTTTGTTACCTGTGACTTACTTCTGTTGCAATTACTGCATGCAAAACTTTATATATAGCAAAGTTATATAATTTAGTATATAGTGTAGTATAATATATTATTTTTGTAGTTTTAAAACTTGAAAATAATAAAAAAATCTACTCTATTCTAATATCAGCTACTTTTCGCATACACTTCATTGCAATTACATTTTGCAAATACAAAATTGAAAGCTAATCTTACACAAAGTTTGCGTCTATTTAAATTAAAATGTCATGCTTCACTTTGTAGTTTTTTCTAAAAAAAAAATATTTTTTCTCAGACAATGCATAATTTGTCTGCGATCCTATGCTTTCTTTTTAACCCTGTTATGTTGTGACAATCACCCATTTCCCCTTTGTTTCATCAGTTTGACATCATTTAAGGGCATGGTATCATTGTGCTTTCTTTTGGTACAAAAATTAATCTCCAAATGTTCATATTTCATTATTTTTATACCTGTATTGGCCTCTTCAAACATTAGAGACAATGTTTTAAAGAAAAACAATATTGTTTTGACACAAAGCACAAAAAATACTAGTTGTAAAGTAATGTGTTGTGGTGCCATGATATTTGCTTCAACTTATCTTCAACCCCATTACATTCAACCCTGAAATATTGTGAGAATTGGCACATAACATGTTTTAAAAATAAATATCATGAAATATGAATAATTTATTTTTACAAAATATACTAACAGCAAATTATAGTGATTCTAACAAAATGGTGTTAAATTGTTTTAGCATGACCTTTTAATGTAAAACCTGTGGCTTTTCTTTCAACATATACAAAAGCGTTTAAATGTTATTGCATAGGTCATGCAAATAGTCAGTGAGTATGATAGACACAATGAGAATTCCCTGTATATCTTGACAGTAGAATTAGCAGGTGTGTGTGTGCTCATGGCTTGAAGCTCTTCTGTTAACATGATGAGGGCACTGACAGAGCTAAGCCGACAGGTGTGTTTGTTAGCGTTGGGCGACACCTTTAAATAAAACAAGCGTTGCAATTGGGCTTTTTCTCCCACACACAGGTAGCATTTATTCCCAGCTCCCTGTTGAAAAAAACAGCATATGCTGGGTTAGAAATGTTTTGATGCTGGTTTGACCAGCTTAAACCAGCTATGGGCCAGCACATGATCAGCTAAGGACCAGCTTTAACCGGCACATGACAAGCTTTAACCAGCACAAACCAGTGGACCAGCATCAAAACACACCAAACCAGCATATAAAAACCCTTTTTTATTTTTAACAGGGCTGTTGGTCATATCAATGCCTAATATGCATGGATGCTTTGTTTTAGTCCTGCAGGTTACAGCTATGACGGTGTATTGTCTATCACAAGCATTCCAAGCCTTTCCAATGTAGTGAATGAGGAGTGAGAGAGAAACAGTTTGGTGTGATAAAGCTGTGAATTGCACCCTGTAAGACAGTCATAAAGACAAACAACCGTGAGGCCAGACTACAACAGACTCCTCCACAGAGGATTTTACAATAAGGTAGTTTGATATACAAACAAGATATCCCCCAATGGAAGTCGATTTGGAATGACACTGTAAGCCAATAAAGAACTGCACTGTGTTTCTTCTGAATGTACAAAGAGAATGTAGCTCTCTTACAAAATGTAGTTAGCTCACAACATAGAAAGCATTTTTAAAGGGGTAGTTCAGCTGAAAATGAAAATCCTGTTATTAGTTATACACCCTCATCATGTCATTCAAAACCTGTATGACTTGCTTTCTTTCTTGTGCAGAACACAAAAGAAGATATTTTGAAGTTGGTAACCAAACAACATTCTCCCCCATTGACGTACATTGTATAGTCAGAAATCAACTGATAGACACGTCTCAACACATATTTGTCTGTGTTTTGTAGAAGATGTTAAGTTACACAGGTTTTTAATAACATGAGGGCATGACATAATTCTTAAGGTCCAGTGTGTACTTTTTTTGGAGGATCTATTGACAGAAATTCAATGTTGTTTCTACAGTAGCTCTAAATGGACAGACTGCTCTGTAAATACATTATCTCTGTATAAAAAATATATATTTTTTATCATATTTAGTTTTTAAGGCAAGGAGGACAATTTTTTTGGATTTATAGGAGGATTATGGCTTTAAATACGACAACATCTTTGTCCTGTGACAGCCGCTGTAGTGCTTCAAAGGGGAGGGGGAGCCATTGGTTGCAAATTGTAGCAAACCTCACCACTAGATGCCGCTAAAATCTCCACATTGCTCCTTTAAAGTTCCTTTTTGTGTTTTCTGATGCAAACCTGTTTTATAATTCAGGCAGTGAAATTACGCTTATTTTAAAGATTGTTTTGGGCAAACTAAAACAGGATTTTTGTTATCTGCATGGAAAAGACTGTTCCATCATGCAGTGTGATTCCATCTTAAAAAACAATCCAAGATGGCAGATGAGTCGAGACATAAGCTCTTCCGAAAGTCACATACTGTGACAGTACGTATATACTTTGAATATATACTTATCTAGTATGATTCTGAGACATGCATACATTTCGAACATACTTTATCTGCCATGTTTTTGTCCTGCGACCTGTGTGCTCTTTGACCGATGACGTACTATGTTAACAACAACATGGATGTAGGTGTTGGTAAAAGCATAAGTTAATCATGAGAAATACATTATCAGTACTTACATTTGAAAAACTGACATCTACATAATTTTTGTCACGATTTAAGAGGGTAGAACCAAAGCGCAGTCAGCAGTGGTGTAAACAAAGACTTTAAGTAACTCAAAAACACAAAGCAAGGACCCACAAGGGGGTAAAACAACAAAAACAGGGGAATATAATAATACAGACTTAACAGGAACACTAAACTAAATAGACTAAGACAACACTTGACATTCACTAGACTAGACTGTGGAGCAAGCTAGACACAATGTCTTTCTATACAGCATGAATAATACAAAAAGAACAAGCACAGGACAGCAAACACAAGGACAATAAATAGGGAATCTAACGATGGATAATAACAATGGGCAGGTGTGGGGAATCAGACACTGGAAGGAAACTAACGAGGAAACGATGGGGGCGTGTCAGGAGACGAGACAGGAGAACACATGGCACGCCAAATCAAACATTGCCATGTGTCTCACACAAAATACGTTGGGCTGTCATGACCCTGCCACAAGACTAGAAAAGTATGACAAGGTGAGACAGCATCATGAAAAATTTTATTTAATTAACTTATTTGACGCTTGCTCAGCTCCTGTGGCATCATGGGATCCAAACATAATTCTTAGCTTCGTTAAGGCTACTTTGGTAGGCTAATTGAGACCAGTTTTTTTGCACCTATGCATTGTTGTTCTTTTGTTGCACAAATTGCTTCTATTGTTTTCCCCTACTTTGTAGGATGCTTCAGATAAAATCATCTGCTAAATGACTGAATTTAAATATAAATCTCGGTGAAAGCATAAGACCATCCGGGTATTTCTCTCCTTTTTAGCATAATGAGGTTTCGGACATACTGTGATTTTCATGACTCATACTGATTTTCGCCTACTATATAGTATGTCAGTAGGTAATTTCGGACGCAGGGAAACTATATATCCCTTTTTTACATTGTTAAGTGTAGTGTTTACAGTGTAGCAACACACAGGAACATATGTGGGCTTACAGTTTGACTTTTATATGTATTTTTTTGTTTTGGAACAGCTTATTCTTTAATCACATTTTGTATCTTAAGAAGAAAGTAAGCTGAGATGTGCTTATTTTGGACGATGTGTAAAGCATTGTGAATTTCTGCATAATTGTGTGCTATCTCAGGCTATATCTGATTCTGCTGTGTGTGGGCTCCTTCTTGATTCATTTTTGTGCAAACTCTGTATATGAGTATGCTTTCTGTGTATATAAGAACCTTGCTTTTATTTTTATGTGTAAATGATATACCCCTGAGGTAATCACAATGAAAGCAGGTCTCCTTTCTGCTTGCCTTGCCTTTTATTTCTGCACCAGTTTATTGTTTATTAAATCTAGAGAATATTTTAATGATTGTGGTTTGAGAAACAGAAAGCTGCTGCGGGTTGGAGATGTATTCCTACATCACGGTCTATACTGCGTCTGAACCGGCCACACTTCAGTAGTCACTGGCTGTTGCTCGGCAACATGCACCATAGTCCAACATCTTGTGAAGTGAAGAGCCAAGCTGCTGTTTTCTACCTCACCCTTGAACCTCTCTCGCTCTCTGTCTCTCTTTCTATTTGTTTGCTTTCCATTGTTCCCCACCGAGACTGTTGTTCATCACCCGTTTCACATTTTCCCCTGTTCCTCTCTTGTCTATTATTCCTATTAAGTCTCTTCTCGCTCTGATAGACCACACACAGAGATCTGGACCATCTCATTATTGTTCAAATACACACCAACTGTCTGTCTGTCTGGTTTTTTGCCTTCTTTCAGAACGCTGTGCGGTGCATATCAGCACTCTTGTGCATTGGGAGAAGTGGAATATGGGGACAAATAGGGACGTTATGTTCTTGCGAGAGAGGCATTATGTTCAATTGATGCCTCTGTGTCTTTCTCTCACTCGCTTCATCTGACTGTGCCGTGACGTCTTTCTGTGGACTCTCACACTGAGTCAGAAAGATGCCAAACTGTCTGCTGAAATGCCTTCGCTGTTTCCTTATCACAAAAATGTGCTTCTTTCAAAAGCGCCCCTGCAGTGCAGCCGGTAGGGCATGGTGATAGCAATACCAGTTTCATGGGTTGGATTCCTACGAACTGCATTGACTGATAAAATGTACTGTAGGCCTTTAGAAAATGAACTGTTTACCTATAGTATGTAGTAGTGTAGGCAAGGTCACGGAACCAAATCAGCGAGGGTGGCCATTAATATGTGTGTATAATATGTTATTGCTATTTAAAAATCGTATTTTTGGCTCTATCTTAGGGGCAGCCTTCTCTCTCGTGAAGCCAACACGGAAGTGACTTTAATCTCAATTTATCGACTTGCCACTAGAGGCTGGCAACGAAAGAGAGCAGAATCTCATTGGGCTCCATGATAAAATGGGCAATAAAAAACACGTTTAACAGCCTGGTACAAAAAATTATTTTGGTCTAGACATCTAATTTTAACCTTCATGACAACTGTGAGGAGGGTGATTTTTTTATAACTCAAACGTTTAACTTACTGTATATTAAACCTTAAAATTCAGCAAATTAGGCGCGTGAGTGACAAGCCGTTTCAGTAAACCAGGTGCCTCAGCACTAACTACGTCCTGCCTTTTTGCCCATTTTCGAATATCCGGGAGTGACGCACGATGCCAAGATGGCGAAGAGTGCCCCTGCATACTTTAGACTTCATTTTTAGTCTTCACAAAGCTACGGGTGACGTCACGGACACTACGTCCATATTTTATACAGTCTACGGTTCTAACGCATTTAGAACTGGGTTGAACTGGGTCTATAGTGTGTAATGTAATTGTAATGTTCGGAGACGTCTTCTTTCAGATGTCATTTAGACATCAAAAAGATGTCTGTAAGATGTTTATGATTTAGAATGGATGTAAAAATGCTCTTTCAAAATATGTTTAGCAGATGTTTTTACACAGCAGATGTTTTCCTGATCTTAAAGATAGCAGACGTCTTACAGATGTACATGTGCTAGCTTGGTAGATTGCGACATATTTGAACGTATTGCTCCGTTCTGTATGTTTACATGTCAATTTTCAAACAAAAGCTTTAAAAATATGAATGGAGTCTAGAGTCATTTGAATTACTTTCATAATGGATGTATAAAGTATATGTGCTGTATATATTAGAGATGACATGATTGTAAATTATGAGCGAATTTACAATTTCTAGTTAACCAACCTTTTATCTGTGTACTGTATCTCTATAGTCTTACTGCATTAAAGATGGGGTGTCCGATTTCCGAATAACGCTTGTTTAGACAAAGTCGGGCCGAGTACCAAAACAACCTTGTAGCCAATAAGCAGTAAAGTGCACAGGATGGACATTAGTCGAGCACTGATTAAAGCGAAATATGGGGGTAGGGGTTTGTCTGTTTTGGTAATTTGAACATCAACAACCGCTAGGAGAAATCGGACATCCCGCCATTAATGTAGATCTGTGTGTCTGTTATTGAAAATGAAAGAAGAAATATCAGACACAGATCTGAGCTATCACAGAGATGAGCTATCATCTCTTCAATGTTCGGTTAACACGTGTGAAAATTCAGATTTACTTTTACTATCCTGGTACAGGATATCGCAATACAGACCATAAAATATCAAAGTACAAAACATACACACAGGAACGCGGAGCCGAAACGTGTGTTGAGAGACTGAGCATGTGCAGATGTAGAGAAGAAACACAAGCACACACACTCTTCTGAATGGTCTTTCTTACCACTGTTAAAATCCCATGCCAGGCGCAGGAACATGAGATTTCTCTTTTTCCCCCTCAAGTCAAACATGAATTATTTAGTTTTGTGTTGATCACGTTGAGTCTCTGCCCTGAGGTTCCCTCCCCAGTTCCACTACTCTTTCTCTCTCTGTGCATGAACAGTTGTTTCTAATCACAATTCAGCAATACAAAATATATGGTTTGCTGGAATACTCTTAGCTTTCCTTCATCCCCGAATGTCATCATACATCCGAGCGACGTAGGATTTCTTCTCGATGTCACTGTAACAGTCCTCCATATTTCTGTATGGCCGCACTGTTAATCTTTGCTAGCACACACTTGTAAATAATTCACTATGCCAATGGTTTGTTGAAGCCAAGTCCCACATTATCTTTGTACACATTAGTGAGTCACGGAATGAACTGCCTTTGCCCCAATTTTGGTGGAGATATTGTTTTCGCTGTCTAATTTCTCAATTGAATTTTCACCCGGCATAGAAAAGACACGCCGCTTGCTGCACCTAATCAATTATTCATATTGAGCTCTCTGGAAACTTTAATAACAGCAGTTATTATGACTTGTCAATCAACTAACTTATAGCGGTCTGGCTTTGTTTTTGTGATAATAGGACGGTTTTGCATCGCTGTTACACTGCACAAATGCTGACATCAAAGAGGGATTTGCAAATATAGAAAAACTATTTAGGCTCATAGAAAGCCATGCTTAAAAAAAATGTAGCTGGTTTGCTGGTCTTACCTGGTTTATTCTGTGTTTAGCTGGTTTTGCGTAGTCGACAGGGTAACAAGTGTCCGATACACTTCTAAAATTACCAAAACAACGATCTGTTTGCTTATAGTTAGCAGGAGGAATATAAAGTCGGGCATCCATTTTGATTTAAAGAAAAATAAAAATAAAAAGTCTGTCATTGTTTATTCACCCTCATGTCATTCAAAACTTATATATGACTTACTGTGAAACACATAAGAAGATATCTTTTGAGAATGTCTTTTTTGTCCATACAATGGTAGTCACTGTTATTTGTTTATGAATATTCTTCAAAATATCTTCTTTGTGTTCTGCAAAGAAAGTCAGACAGGTTTGGAACGACATCAAGGTGAGTAAATGATGACATGGTGTAGTGTAGAAAATATGAATTGTAAAATTATGTCTTCAGAGTGATGTATAAATAAGGAAAATTTCAAGATAAGCACAATAAAATGGGTGACAATAACAAACCGTCTGTCCTTTCTTTCTGTTCTGATCTTAAATTTTTCTTCCCCCAGCCGTCCCCTTCCCCCTGAGTCACCGTCTCACTATGAAGGAGGTGATTGACTGCGAGGGGAAGCCTAGGGTGGATCTACTGAAAGCCCACCTTACCAAGGAAGGCCGAGTGGAGGAGAACGTGGCCCTCCGAATCATCAATGAAGGGGCATCCATCTTACGCCAGGAGAAGACCATGCTGGACATAGAGGCACCCGTCACAGGTACTTCCTGGTTCTTTCTAGAGTTAAAAAGACCAGCATATAATTTGAAACAAATGCTAGTGTGCTGGATTCCCATCAGGCCTCTCAAAGGTGCACTTTGTAACTTTTGCTGAACAAGATGACATTGGTCTCTGGGTTTATACTGAGAAAAGACACAGTATTGGCCAAACGTCATGTCTGAGTAGGGGTTTATATAGTGGATTTATATAATATTTGCTTTTTAGTCTCCATCAAAATATGAGGTGTAGGGTACAAAGTGGACAAAAGGCTAAACTTTTGTGGTAGCTGTCTATTGGACAAAATTATTTGTAAAAAAACAAACTACAGTAATCATTCGAATACATAAAACTTGCACAGAAAAACTAGAATCCCAGTGGAAGTACTGCATAAATTGAGTACATGTATAAAAAAACTCATATAATTTACTCAACCTCTTGTCATTATAAGCGTTATGTTTTAAAATATGACTTTCTTTCTTCTGCAGAACACAAAAGAAGATATTTAGAAAAATGTTGGTAACCAAGCAACAACAGTTCCCATTGACTTCGATTGTATGGACACTTAACCATTTCAAGTCAATGTGTACTGTTGGGTTACCAACATTCTTTAAACTATCTTCTTTTGTCTTCTTCAAATTAAAAATACTATCATTTTGCTATAGTTCAGACAATTTTTGAAGGAACTATCCCTTACATTTTTTTAAAGCTAAGTTTCAGTTTATATCCCAAGTATATTTTGTATTTTGACCTCTACTATATGTAAGGAACAGTAAGACATGATTGTGTTTTTAAGACCCGTTTTACTTGGGGAAATACACCTGGTGTTTAATAGTAAAGTGCGTATCATATTAATGAAGAGCATCTGCACATTAGCATCTGTGTAATACAGTTTTTATTTGACAGCTTCTGCCTGTGTTAACTGTATGTTCGAGATGAGCTCCTTTGATACATCAAGCATGACGGATGAGATTGAGATTGAATGTGTATCCTCACCTCAGATATAAAAATAAACTCCAAAACACCCGACTGGAAGTTCAAAAACGAACAATACTGTCAAAAACAAAAGGCAACAACAAACGCTCAAAGTCTTTCTGAATGAAGTTTGCCTGTGAAGGTAGCTATTACTTTGAAGCTGCATGTGTGAATGCTGGTGTGTTTGTCTGGTATTTTAAGAAAACAGTTCATCCAAAAGTCAGGTCTTTAAGACACTGTA